>NC_088348.1:13500000-13800000 GCF_036884655.1 Musa acuminata AAA Group
CTAAAGAGATCAACCCCAAGTTTAGAATCTACAAGGGTTCTACCAACTTTCTTTTTAGGATTACAAATCAAACAACTTATTGATGGTATATTTCTTAACCAATCCAAATATACATTAGAATTGTTAAAACGATTTAACATGGATAATTCAAAAGCAATAAACACCCCTATGAGTACTGCGACTAAGTTAGATATGGATGAAAATAGTGAAAATTTCGATCAAAAAACATATAGGGGAATGACAGGTTGTCTACTCTACCTCACCGCGACTAGACTAGATATTATGTTTAGTGTAGGACTTTGCGCTAAGTTTCAATCTAATCCTAAATTATCCCATCTGAAGAGTGTTAAAAGAATATTTAGGTATCTTAAAGGAACTCCAAATTTAGGATTGTGGTATCCAAAATCTGAAAAATTCGATCTAATAGCTTATGCAGATGCCGATTTTGGCGGATGCAGAATATATAGAAAAAGTACATCCGGAACATGCCAATTTTTAGGACATGCACTTGTTTCTTGGACTTCCAAGAAACAAAATTCAGTTGCACTATCTACGGCGGAAGCCGAATATATTGCTGCAAGTGCATGTTGTGCACAAGTCGTTTGGATGAAAAATACATTAAAAGACTATGGAATTCACTTTAAAAACATTCCCATAAAATGTGATAATACTAGTGCCATATGTCTTACTAAAAATCCAATTCTGCACTCTAGAACTAAGCACATCGACGTTAGGCATCATTTCATACACGATCATGTCCTTAACAATGATGTTGTTCTAGAATTAATTGACACAAAGCATCAATTAGCAGATATATTTACAAAAGCTTTGAACGAAGATCAATTTGAATTCATTAGAAGGGAATTAGGCATGTTAAATTGTCCCTAAAATGAGCTTCACGAAAAATGACTCGTCCTTTTCCTTTCTTTTGTAGATTTGATTTCTTCCTTCTTCTTCAATTCAAAATGATCCATTAAAGTATAACTTATGATCTTGAGGGAAGAAGCTAAACAAAAGGGAGGAAGAAAAATTTTTTTCTTTCCTCCGCGGGATGCCAGCGGTGGTACCACTAGATCCGACGGTTGCACCGCCTAGCGCTCGGGCGCCAAGCGGTGACACCGCTCGGTTTGGCGGTGGCACCGACCGAGCGACCCTTATTAACCCGAGGGGTTAGAGCCGGCGGTGACACCGCCCCCAATCTGAAAAAAAGGCTCTTAAAACCCTCTCCCATTCCCTCTAACCCTCATCCTAACTCTTAGAAGCATTGGAGAAGGATTCTTGGTGGTCCAAGCTTTCCATCTCTCAACATAATCTCCATAAGGTAACACTTGAAATCCCTCTTTTTGGTATCCCATTCCCTCTTTTCTTTCCTCTTTCCCTTGCTTATTTTTCACAATTTCATCATCATCTTGTCTAGATAATGGCTCCTAAAAGATCAAAAGGAAAAAGGATTGAAGGAGATTCATTTGACCATGATCTTTTTAGATCAAAAGAGGTAGCCCTTAGCTTTCCAAAATTTGAAACACGATGTATCCATAAGGGAAAATACGTTGATCTGGATGAACAAGAGGACTTAGAACCCATTAGGTGGTTTGTACACCTAGAAGCTCTACCTCTACTACAAATAGATGAACCAATCTATCCGCGATTAGTTAGATTGTTCTATGCCAACCTATATGAGGACAACGATAGCCTAAGCACTAAACTTCTAGGAATACCCATTAGAATATTTGACAGCACTATTTGTGAGCTAATTGGCATAACTGAAAAAGATAGGGGATGCTATTTTAAAGGTAAATGGGACGTCAACACAATAGGAGCAACCTATACCGAAGCCGTAGAAACAGTTTTTGCAAATCCAAACCTTGATTTCCTACCCAAGAGCTGTGAACACTTACTGCCTTTCAACTCTAAAATTCTTCATCACATTATCACAAGCATCATATTCCCCAAACAATTTCATCTTGACGAAATAAGTCAAATAGAGATAGGAACCATGTATTGGATTATAACCGGTCAGCATAATTGTTTTGGGTACTTAATTCGCCAACACATGCAGGATATTATGGCTAAAGATACTATATTGCCATATGGGAGGTTAATCACTAGATTTCTTCATGCCTATGACATTTGCATTCCACCCGATGAAGAATCTATTCAAAATGATCGATATAACATAATAAATAAAAACCTACTGAAAAGACTTAGGTGCACTTTTAGCAATGGCATATGGGTTAGGCAGCCTAGAAGGACGGATCCAATTCCTCCACCAAAAGAACACCTCGAAACACCAATTCTTATGGGAAATGAATCTCCTTCTCTTAGTCCCTTTGGCGCAGCACCTTCAGCTCCTGTTTCCTCCTCTGAAGATCTCATCATGGCGGAACTGTCTCAGATCAAATCACAGCAAGAACAAATTCAAAATCAACAAGTTGAAATTTTGAAGACACTACGACAAATGAATGAAAAAATAGATATCATGTATCAGCACTGTGGATTACCTCCTAAGGATTAAATTGATGTATCTTTTTATTCTGTTCTGTTTGCTTTTAACAACAAGTTCAAAGTTTGTCATCGATTGAACGATAACTGATCCTTCCTTTTAGATAACTACTGTTTTGATCTGCATAAATGATGATGTCTTTTGGATAAACTATTTCTGGCAAATTTGAATGATGAACTTTGTTTGCTATTAAATGCTAAACCTTTTTTTTATGATCATCAATTAGCTGGCTTGTCTTTTTTTGTTGATGACAAAGGGGGAGAAGTGATGACTAAGTGATGACTTATATGAATTACAAAAACTTATGTGATATGAATGTCTTATATGCCTTGCAAAATCCTTGAAAATATCGCAAGATTGATTGATCATATTGAAGGCATGCCTTACATTTACATTATGAAATTCATGTTGAAAATCTTTATCTTCTATCGTAGTAAAAATTGTCTCTTAACATGATTTTCATCGAAGTTTTGTATTTACTATTGCTTAATGAGAATGACGATAAGTTCTACGGTTAGAACTTATCGGTTTATGCTTGAATTCTATGGATGGAATTCAAGTGTTTTCATCTTCTCATAATATGGCATATAGATAGGGGGAGTTATATTTAACTCCGTCATCAATTGATTGTCATCATCAAAAAGGGGGAGATTGTTGAATCTCGGATTTTGATGATGAAATCAATTGATGGGTTAATTGATCTAATCCATATTATTGAGTTAAGTGTGCAGGATTAACTACGATAACCAGAAAATACAAAGCAAGAATACCGGAGTCAAGATCGATGGACGTTTAAGAGTCCGAAGAATCGTCGGAGATGTTGCCGGAACCAACCGAGAAGAAATCGGGAACCTATCGGAATTTTCGGAAGTTTGCCGAAGAGATCGTCGGAGGTTCACGGAGATCACCGAGAAGGCTCGGCTACTCATTAAAGTCATCACAAGATCGGGAGCTTGATAGGAGTCCGTTGGAAGAAAGTTCGTCGGAAAGCTCGCCGGAACAAGACTCGACGTTCGCGGTTGAAAACTTGCTTAGGATGTGTTTTGTTATGTAGTTCACTTGTAATTAGGATTAGGATTAAGAGATAATCCTATATCCTGGTTGGGGGCCAACTGGGCCCAAAGTCAGATTTGGTTTGGGCTAAAATTAAGCCAAACTAGTGAACCGGAGAGCCAGGCGGTGGCACCGCCTGGTTGGGTGGTGGCACCGCCCAGCACCCGAGAGCTGGGCGGTGACACCTCCTGGGCTGGGCGGTTGCACCATCCAGCACCCGAGCGCTGGGCGGTGACACCGCTTGGCTGGGCGGTGGCACCGCTAGCATCGGGAACCCAAAGAGAACTCAAATTTTGGAGCCCAAATTTGAATCCTCTTGAGGCCTATAAATACCCCTCAAATCTCAACTGAGATTACAACTTTTGAGAAGCATTTTGATTGAGAGAAAAGTCTTAGAAAGTCTTAGCAAGTCTTGTATTCAATTTGCTAGAGAGTTCTCCTTCTTTCTTATTGAAAATTTGTAAGAGGGTGAACTGTTTGTAAAAGGTTGTAAGAGGGGTTTTTACCCTTCCATTTCAAGAGATTTGCTAGTGGAAGGTGGGAGCCTCATCGAAGAGGGGCCTCGCAAGTGGATGTAGGTCATTTGACCGAACCACTCTAAAATCGACGTAATCTCTGGTTTGCATTTCATTATTGCTGTTTACATTACTGCAAACCTTCTTACATGCTTTAGTTCCTTATTACCTTTGCTGCGCAACTTTAAGAATACGCCTTCAAGTTAAGCTTTTCAAGTTCCGTTCTTATCGTACGAAAGATTTTTCTAAAATCGAAGTTTTAATCCGCTGCACTAATTCACCCCCCCCCCTCTTAGTGCCGCTCCGATCCTAACAATTGCCTCATCAAATCTTATGTTTCAACTTCGGGAAGCTTGCTTTAGTCCATAAATGGATCTAAGCAACCTACACACCTTATCTGGGTAGTTCTTGGACACGAATCCCTCAGGTTGCATCATATACACCTCCTCCTCGAGGTTCCTATTGAGGAATGCGGTTTTCACATCCATCTGCCAGATCTCATAATCATAGTGTGCTACAATAGCCAATAGAATTCTGATGGATTTTAGCATTGCTACGGGTGAGAAGGTTTCGTCGTAGTCAACACCTTGCCTTTGACGATACCCCTTAGCCACTAGCCTTGCTTTATAGGTCTCTACCTTTCCATCTACTCCGATCTTTTTCTTAAAGATCCACTTGCAACCGATGGGTACAATACCTTCGGGCGCATCAACTAGGTTCCAAACCTTATTAGAGTACATAGAATCCATCTCAGAATTCATGGCTTCTTGCCACTTCCCGGAGTCTATACTCATAATAGCCTCCTCGTAGGTTTGAGGATCAATATCCTCAACATCCTCTCCTCTAATATGTCCTACATATCTCTCAGGAGGATGGGATACTCTATCAGACCTACGTAAAGTTGAAACTTGTGTATTAGGTACTTGAACAGACTCGGGCTGTAGTGTGGTGCTTGAGCTTGGTTCTCCAACCTCGCTCAACTCTATCATTCTCCCACTGTCTCCGCCAAGAATGTGTTCCTTCTCAAGGAACACTACTCTCTTAGCTACAAAGACCTTTTAGTCCTCGAGATGATAGAAATAATACCCACAAGTTTCCTTGGGGTATCCCACAAATTTGCATCGCTCTGTCCTTGATTCTAACTTATTGGGGTTGTTTCTTTTAACGTGGGCAGGGCAGCCCCAAATCTTAACAATCTTAAGATTAGGCTTCTTCCCTTTCCATATCTCATATGGTGTAGACACTACCAACTTAGTTGGAACTCTGTTCAGAAGGTAAGCTGCGGTTTCTAGGGCTTATCCCCAGAATGAGATGGGTAGGTCAGCGAAACTCATCATGGACCGTACCATATCTAATAACGTATGATTTCTCCTTTCAGAGACACAATTGAGCTGAGGTGTATAAGGAGGTATCCATTGGGATAATATCCCATGGTCCTTGAGGAACTGAGTAAACTCTGTACTTAAGTACTCACCTCCTCGATCTGATCGAAGAGTTTTGACACTCTTTCCAATCTGGTTCTCCACCTCATTCTTATACTCTCTGAATTTCTCAAAGGCCTCGGACTTGTACTTCATTAAGTACACATATCCATACCTTGAGAAATCATCAGTAAATATAATGAAGTAAGAGTAACCTCCAATGGCATGAGTTGACATGGGTCCACATACATCACTATGTATGAGTTCCAACAACTCAGTGACTCTCTCTCCAGTTCCACTAAATAGAGAGTTGGTCAGTTTTTCACGAATGCAAGGCTCACAAGTTGCATATGACACATAGTCGAATGGATCTAGATATTCATCATTTAGTAACTTTTGAATCCTTCTTTCATGGATGTGACCTAGCCTACAATGCCACAGGTATGCACTGTTCAACTCATCTCATTCCCTTTTGGACACATTTACATTCATGATATGTGGAGTAGTGTCTAACATAAATAAACCATTATGCAATGTTCCTTTCGTGATGATCTTATCATCTAAAAATATCGAACAACCATTGTTCTCAAAAACAAATTTATATCCACTAACTGTTAAACATGAAATGGAGATAATGTTTTTGATAATAGAAGGAACAAAATAACATGCATCTAATGCAATAAAAGCTCCACTAGGCAGATGTAGGGCAACCTCGCCAACAGCTACTACAGCAACTTTTGCTCCATTACCCATCTTGAGGTCCATCTCGCCTCTCTCTAGTCTCCTAGGCTTTGCCAGAACCTGCAACGAATTGCATATATGATAAGCACTACTGGTATCCAATACCCATGTGTTATCATAAGAGTCTGATAAATGGAGACTGATCATGAATGTACCTGAAGCTTCATCAAGCTTTTGTTTCACCCTTTCTGCAAGGTACTCTTTGCAGTTTCTCTTCCAATGCCCATCTTTACCACAATGGAAGCATTGGCCTTTGTCCTTTGTTGGGTCTTTCTTAGCAACCTTTGCTTTACCTGGTTTGCCCTTGCCCTTTCCCTTCTTAAGGGACCTTTCTGCTTTCCTTTTCTTTTTGGTCTCACCAGTGTAGAGAACTGGCTTCTCTTTCTTAATAGTACTCTCTGCCTCCCTCAACATATTGAGGAGCTCTGGGAGAGTCACCTCAAGCTTGTTCATATTAAAATTCATTATGAATTGTGAAAAGGAATATGGTAGGGACTGAAGCACAATGTCCACACACAAGTTATCCTCTAGGACCATTCCTAGACCTGTGAGTTTCTCTATCCACTCAATCATCTTTAGGACATGGTTCTGAACCGGTGTCCCCTCAGTCATCCTAGCGCGGAAGAGGCTCTTGGATATCTCATATCGTTGAGTCCTTCCCTGTTCCTCAAACAATTTACGGACATGTAGGAGAATAGATCTGGCATCCATCTTTTCATGTTGTCTTTGTAACTCAGGAGTCATAGAGCCCAACATATAGCATTGAGCAAGAGTGGAGTCATCAATGTACTTCATGTAGCGAGCGATCTCATCCTCGTTTGCCCCTTCTTCGGGCGTAGGCATCACTATATCAAGGACGTACACGATTTTCTCCGCTGTGAGAATAATTCTCAAGTTACAGAGCCAATCCGTATAATTTGGACCAGTGAGGCGGTTGACATCAAGTATGCCACGTAAGGGATTTGAAAGCGACATTTTCTGAAAATAAAGATGCAGCAGAAATGAATAACATGCAGATTTTATAAGAAATAAACTATCAAGATATGGACTTCTATCTTAATATGCTCCCACTATTTTACTAACGAGTCACGCGACACCCTCAGCACGTGAAACGGAAGTCTCCGGCAGACTTCTAGTGGGGATTAGGATCCAATCAGCGTCTTAGTGTAACCTCGAGGGACTCGACCAATCACACTAAGCCTAAAAGGTAGGCAACTCTTGTCGATCACAACTCCTTGTGATTCTAGTCCTGTTCGGCCTCCGAATCACCATGGCCTCGAGGGACTCGACCAACCATGATGCTCAGTTAAGTCAACACCTTCGTTACAAGATGAGTCTGATTTGATGATATACCCTCGAGGGACTCGACCAAGCATACCATGCCCTCAGTGTTAGGATCGGAGCGGCACTAAGAGGGGGGGGGGGGTGAATTAGTGCAGCGGATTAAAACGTCGGTTTTGATAAATCTTTCGTACGATGAAAAGCAATATCAATGGAAACCGATTTTAGAGGCTTGATAACTTAGAAGCGTATGGAAGCGTAGTGACTAAGTAAAGTAGTTTGCAGTATGTAAATTGTAACATCCCTCATTTCTGAATTTTCGTATAAGTTTCTAATTGTAATGTAAGTATCTATTTTAAATTTGATAAAAAGTCAAAGTATGAATTTGAGAACTTATTTATAAGAGTTGGAGGATTTGTTATAAAAAAAATCTGAGGACCTATATGTAAACCCTGAGGACAAAATGCACAAAAAAATACAAATCCCACCGTTTAAGCCTCTCTGCCTTTGTTCATAAGGAACCAGAGAAGGCAGCTACGTGGAAGCATAGGAGAAAGAAAGAAAGAAGAAGAGAAGAAAAAGGGGGAAGAAGAAGAAAAAAAAAAATTAGGGCTTTGAGGTTTGTTGCTCAAATCTTCTCATTTAGGGTTAAAATTCTCAAAGGCAAGTGTTCTAACCCCATCCTACAGAAGTATTAGTCTATGTTCCTATATTGATTCTGAAAGATTTATGCTTAGAACCTGATATTTCTCTCTTTGGACAAAAAACCAAGGATCTGAAATTTTTTCGGTAAACTGACTCCTATACACTATTTCAGCTATAATTTTTAGCACCAAAGGTGGATTTAGGCAGGACCTAGTTCGTTTGAAATTAGACTCTTATATCTTTCTTTTGACACTGATTTTGTAGATTTTGGACATCGAATACTTACCCAAACATCTGTTTCAAATGAGCCTATAGATGCTGCAGAACAGGGATCAAAATTTCTGACCTTTCGATACTAAAATACCTATAAGTCCCTATTGGAAATTCTGATTTGTACCAAATTAACTTCGTCCGAAACTAGACTTGTAGACCTATCTTTTGACATATTGTTTGAAAAATTTGGAATTCAAATGCCTACCCTATTATCTGTTGAATCCGACCCTATGAATTCTGCAAAACAGTGATTGTGTTTTTGACCTTGTGTTACCAAATCAAAGGTAACTCCTTGTTGGAAACCATGATTCGTACGAAACTTATTTCAACAGAAAATAAATTGATATATCTTTCGACAATAGCCTTCTTGAGGGTATTAGAGCATAATTGATAATCTGAAGTATTTGTTCAATGTGCCTCTTGAATTCTGCTAGAAATCGAGTTTTGGTCGATTTCGCGTATTTTGTTTCATTCGTTTGGAAATAGATTCCATTCAGTCCCCTTTGCTCAATTGAAGCTTATGTTAGTGCTTGAATTCTAGTTTGCTCTTGTCTATAAATTATTTACATTCTTGAAACATTTTGTGTAATGTTTAAGCTATATCGCATTGACACGTGTAGGCACATGTATATCCCATTGTTCCGCATTTGCTTTCGATATGTGCCTATTCTAGTTTCATTCCTTTGGATATCAAATTCATCTAACCTTCTTATTTGAATTGAGCTATATATGATTGCTTGGAATCCATATATACTCTTGCTTTCATTTCATTCCAAATCTGAATATATTTGTGAGAGATTATTGCTTGCATCGTATTGACTCGTAAAGGCACATGTACATTTTGTTGTTCCGCATGTGCTTCCGATATATGCTATGTATTGTTCATACTTCCTTTTGTACTCTGGTGTTATGGGATAATGTGAAACTTTGCCAGAAATGGTAAAGGGAGTTATGCATAGAGCCTGCGATGCTCTGCCGGCCCCCTTTGACTTCACCTAGACGTGGGTGGTTGGAGCTCCCAGACATGGGAGACTTCTGTCTGGTGGTCATTCAGAAATGGATGAATCACAATTTGTCTATGGTCCCACTACACCCTCTGTATGTTTGATATGATATCCAGAGCTTTGGTTATGTGTTTCTGTACATGCTTTGGATAAGAATGATATGAATGCAACGTCAAAGACGACGTTTGAGCTTCTGTTTGGTATTTGTTATTGATATGCTCCGAAATGTTCCATACACCGTTGATATGCTTTGGAACATTTCATACGCCACTGATAAGCTCCGAAACATTTCATTTGTTATTTATATGCTCCGAAATGTTTCATTCATCGTTGATATGCTTCGAAATGTTCGATATGCCATTGATATGCTCCGGAACATTTCATACGCCATTGATAAGCTCCGAAATGTTTCATTCATTGTTGATATGCTTCGAAATATTCCATATGTCGTTGATATGCTCCGGAACATTCCATACGCCATTGATAAGCTCCGACATGTTTCATTCATTGTTGATATGCTTCGAAATATTCCATATGTCATTGATATGCTCCGGAACATTTTATACGTTATTGATAAGCTCCGAAATATTTTATTTGTTATTTATATGCTCCAATTACTCTATGCCCCATCTGTTATGAACCAAATATGTATGATTGAAATGACAATTGTGATTCTGCACCTAATGATATTACGTCTATGAATTCTTATATTCTGCCTTGCATTTTGAAATTTTATCTCTTTGGAAATTGTCCTCTTTTTACATGGATATGTTAGTCACTTGTTGAGCTTTATATGCTCACCCTATTGTTGTATAAAATTTTCAGGATAGCTCGTCGCTTGCTTAAATGTTAAGATTGAGCTGAGGCAGTGGAAAGCTAAAAGATTTTGGGCAGATCTTTATTAGTATATATGTTTTTGTTGTATAAGCACACGCTGCATCTAATGAAATGTTGACGATGAATCTAAACTTGTGGATTTTGTATAAGTTTAAAGGACCTCTCATGTTTAAGATTCTAGAATGTTAAGATTAATTCGTGTAACGATATGAAAACACTTGTGAATTTATGTTGTGGTTATTATTTTGGTGAGTTGGGTTCAGATTTTATGAATCATCGAGCGATGTGTTATATGTTTATGAACTGCACAGGGTTTATAAATTTGTGAATTTATGTTGTGGTTATTATTTTGGTGAGTTGGGTTCAGATTTTATGAATAATCGAGCGATGTGTTGTATATTTATGAATTGCACAGGTTTTATAGATGTGAATTTGATAGAATATTTTTCAGTGTCCTCAAATGTGTGTTTGGATCCTGGATTGGTTTGTGTTGAAAATTTTAATATCATGGATATTTTTGAGGGGCATGACAGAGGTGGTATCAGAGCATAGTTTGAGGATCACTGAAATATTTGATATGTTGACATGCAAAATATATTGAGGTCTAGTGAACTATAATGATCGGTGGAAATTTTCTTTGATTCATTTTAGGAATCTCGGATGATGAGAACATTTGATCCTCCTATTTCATTTGTTTCTGATTAATTTAGGAGAATGAAAGGGTTGATAGAGGATACTAAATCAGAGTAGCGCAATGAAAGCATGGTGGACCTAATTTCATTGGTGGTAGAAAAATGGATGATGTAAATAGAGAAGATATTTGACGTATAAAATTGTTCTGATGATCGAAAGATTTCTTTTGCCACCTTATATTGGAAGTAGAGGCTGATCATTAATGGCAACAATGAAAAAAAAAAAAATTTGAAGATTAGTGGCAAGAATGATAAGGATAAGTTTACCAATAAAAATATGATTGAAAATGAATCAGAAAGTGATAACAAGAGGGTCAAGACATTTGGATTTGAAAAGAAAGTCACCACAAAAGGAAGTTAAATTATGAAACAAGTTTATGTTTGTGGGTGACTAGAGTCTATTTTGCTTGTGGAAAGTTGGATCACGAAATAAAAGACTGCCCATTGAACAAGAAGAAAGAGTCACTGCCTCATAAATCATCAGCCCATGTCAGAGTGTATGCTATCACTGAATATGATTCTAAAACTTCTGAATCAGTGGTCAAAGGTATTATGCATGTTTATGAAAGAATGCAAATATTTGTTTGACCATGGGTCCTACCTACGATTTGATTCATAACATGTTGCTTATCACTTGGGTATTCAACCTAGACCACTACATTATGTGATATATAAAATATAATCATTGGAGGTTCTTTGATAATGAACTTGAATCTGGTCCTCTTGTCTGATTTTTATTGGAGAACTTGAACTTTTGTTGATTTAGTTCTCCTAGAGATTTGAAACTTTGATATTATACTTGGTATGGATTGACTATCTTCTTATCATACCAGTATGAATTGGTATATAACAAATGATCACTGTTTGTATATTTGATCAGTCGATCTTTTATTTTGAAAGTATTGGACATGATTTATCTCTTTGCCTAATGTATCCCAGAATGACTTGCTTGGATTACCTCCAAACGTGACTTTGCTTTTGATTTGGTCCTTGGGACAATCCCAATATCTAAGCCTCTCTACACAATGATATCATTTGAGTAAGTGGAATTAGAAAAGCAACTACAAGGACTATTAAGTAAGGATTTTATTTGGCTTAATATTTCATCATGAGGTGCTCCGGTGTTAGTTAAAAAGATAAAGGGAACATTGAGGCTTTGTATTGATTATGGACAGTTGAATCAGGTGACCATCGAAAACAAGTATCCCATACCCGGAATTGATGATTTGTTTGATCAACTGCAGGGTGCACGAGTATTCTCTAAGATTGACCTGAGGTAAGGTATTATCAGTTGAAGATCAAGGAGGAGGATATTCCAAAAACAGTTTTCAAAACTTGATATGGTCACTATGAATTCTTGGTGACGTCTTTTGGTTTGACTAATGCCCCTGCAGCTTTTATGGAACTAATGAATATGATATTTCAACCGCTCTTGGATGGCTATGTAATTATATTTATTGATGACATATTGGTGTATTCAAGGAGTAATCAGGAGCATGAGGAACACTTGAGAAATGTATTGTCCATACTAAGAGAAAAGAAGTTGTATGCAAAGTTCAGCAAATGTGAATTGTGGTTGAATGAAGTTGCTTTCTTAGGCCATGTGATTTCAGGGAAGGGTCAGTTTACCGAAAAAATTTATAGCTGAAACAGTGCATAGGGGTCAGTTTACCGAAAAAATTTCAGATCCTTGGTTTTATGTCCAAAGAGAGAAATATCATATTCTAAGCATAAACCTTTCAGAATCAATATAGGAACATAGACTAATACTTCTGTAGGATGGGGTTAGAATACTTGCCTTTGAGAATTATAGCCCTAAATGAGAAGATTTGAGCAAGAAACCTTAAAGCCCCAATTTTTTTCTTCTTCTTCTTCTTTCTTTCTTTCCCTGATCATCCACGCAGCTGCCTTCTCTGCTTCCTTAAGAACGAAGGTAGAGAGGCTTAAACGGTGGGATTTGTATTTTTGTGTATTTTGTAGTTTAGTCCTTATATTATTATATTTACGATTAGGTCCTCAGGGTTTACATATAGGTCCTCAGATTTTTTTTTGAACAAATCCTCCAAATCTTATGAATAAGTTCTCAGATTCATACTTTGACTTTTTATTAAATTTAAAATAGATACTTATATTACAACTAGGAACTTATACGAAAATTCAGAAATGAGGGATGTTACACTCTCCCCCCCTTAAAAGAAAATTTTAGTCCTCTAAATTTATCATACCTCTATCGATGAAAAGATGGGGATAGACCTTTTTCATTTCCTCCTCTAGCTCCCAGGTTGTTTCTTCTCCAGAATGATGTTTCCAAATTACTTGAACCAGAGGGATGACTCGATTCCTTAGGATCTTTTCTTTCTTATCAACAATCTGAATGGGCTCTTCGTCATAAGATAAATCTTTATCGATTTCAATCAGCTCATACTTAATGATATGAGAAGGATCAGATATATACTTTCTAGTCAACGAAACATGGAATATATTATGGGTATGACTCAACGATGGTGGCAAGGCAATCCTGTAAGCGATAGAACCAACCCATTCTTGGGCTTAACTTTCCTTTAGGATTTGGTTCTTGATATCTGGTTCATTAGGTACACATACTCTATCCCCAAATCTCAATAGGCCATCCTTTGAAACTTGAAATTTTGGCTTCAATTCCTTTTCTACTTCATTCCTCAAGTAGATTAAACGTGGATCTCGTAATTGTCCTTCCTTAATTTGTTGAATAAGATCAGATTGCACCTGAATGGAGGCCATCAATATCATTGAGTCTTGCTCTTTCCTCATAGCATTCAAATCAAAATTTTCTTCTAATAACTTCCATTGCTTCACGACCAAACTAGCCATAAAACTTGTAGATTTTCTACTAAGTGCATCAGCTACAACATTGGCTTTGCCCGGGTGATAACGGATGGCACAATCATAATCCTTCAGAAGTTCTATCCATCTTCGTTGCCTCATGTTTAACTCTTTCTGAGTGAAAATATATTTTAAACTCTTGTGATCAGTAAAGATTTCAAATTGTCGACCATACAATAATGTCTCCAAATCTTTAGAGCAAAAATAATTGCTGCCAATTCCAAATCATGGATAATTCAATTCATAACCTTTTAGTTGCCTAGAAGCATAAGCAATCACTCTCCCTTCCTGCATCAAAACACATCCAAGGCCCTTTCTTGAAGCATTAGTATAAACTACAAATCCCTCACTACCACTTGGAATAGTGAGAATAGGAGTACTAGTCAATCTTCTTTTCTCTTAGTATGGACAATACATTTCTCAAGTGTTCCTCATGCTCCCGATTACTCCTTGAATACACCAATATGTCATCAATGAATACAATTACATAGTCATCCAAGAGCGGTTGAAATATCCTATTCATTAGTTCCATAAAAGCTGCAGGGGCATTAGTCAAACCAAAAGGCATCACCAAGAATTCATAGTGATCATAACGAGTTCTAAGAGTTATTTTTGAAATATCCTCCTCCTTGATCTTCAACTAATAGTAACCTGATCTCAGGTCAATCTTAGAGAATACTTGTGCACCCTATAGTTGACCAAACAAATCATCAATTCTGGGTATGGGATACTTGTTTTTTTTATGGTCACCTGATTCAACTGTCTATAATCAATACAAAGCCTCAATGTTCCCTCCATCTTTTTAACTAACACCGGAGCACCCCATGATAAAATATTAAGCCAAATAAAATCTTATTTAATAGTCCTTGCTTTTCTAATTCCACTTACTCAAATGATGTTGTTCTATATAGAGGCTTAGATATTGGGATTGTCCCAAAGACCAAATCAAAAGAAAAGTCACGTTTGAAGGTAATCCGGGCAAGTAATCCTGGGATACATTAGGCAAGGAGATAAATCATGTCCAATACTCTGAAAATAAAAGATCGGCCGATCAAATATGCACAAAATAATCATTTGTTATATACCAATCCATACTGGTATGATAGGAAGATAGCCGATCCATAACAAGTATGATATCAAAACTCCAAATCTCTAGGAGAACTAAATCAGCAAAAAGTTCAAGTTCTCCAATAAAATCAAACAAGAGGGCCAGATTCAAGTTCGTTATCAAAGAATCTCCAATGATCATATTTACATATACCACATAATGCAGTGGTCTAGGTTGAATGCCCAAGTGATAAGCAAAATATTACAAATCAAATCGTAGATAGGACCCATAGTCAAACAAATATTTGTATTCTTTCATAAACATGCATAATACCTTCGATCACTAATTCAGAAGTTTTAGAAACATATTCAGTGATAGCATACACTCTGACATGGGCTGATGATTTAAGAGGCAGTGACTCTTTCTTCTTGTTCAAAGGGCAGTCTTTTATTTTATGATCCAACTTTCTACAAGCAAAATAGACTCCAATCACCCGAAAGCACAAACTTGTTTCATAATTTAACTTGCAATTCACACGTGATTGAGTCTTTTGTAGTGACTTCCCATTTCAAATCCAAATGTCTTGACCCTTTTGTTATTACTTTCTGATTCATTTCCAATCATAGTTTTTTATTGCTAAACTTGTCCTTATCATTCTTGCCACTGATCTTCAAAAATTCTTTTCACTGTTCCCATTAACGATCAGCCTCTACTTCCAATATAAGGGGGCAAAAGAAATCTTTTGATCATCAGAACAATTTTGTACACCAAATATCTTCTCTGTTTGCATCATCCATTTTTCTACCACTAATGAAATTAGGTTCATCATGCTTCTGCTGCGCCACTCTGATTCAAAATCCCCGATTAATCCTTTCATTCCCCTTAATTAATCAAAACCAGATGAAGTAGGAGGACCAAATTACCTCATCGTCCTTGATTCCTAAAATACATCAAAAAAATTTCCACCAATCACTATAGTTCACTAGACCTCAATATATTTTGCATGTCAATATATCAAATATTTCCGTGATCCTCAAATCATGCTCTGATACCACCTTTGTCACGCCCCTCAAAAATATCCATGATATTTAAAATTTTTCAACGCAACACAAATCCATCCAGGATCCAAACACACATTTGAGGACACTGAAAAACATTCTATCAAATTCACATCTATAAAACCTATGCAGTTTATAATCATATATCACATCACTCGATAATTCACATTTATGGCAACCTAAGCCAACTTGTCAAACATGAACAACATTTATAAATCCACAAGCTAAATAAATTATACAATCAGAACTCCAACTATTCACCACAAGTTCATATCATCATACATTAAACTTAACATTCCAGAATCTTAAACATGAGAGGTCCTTTAAACTTATACAAAATCCATAAGTTTAGATTCATCGTCAACATTTCATTAGATGCAGCGTGTGCTTATACAACAAAAACATATATACTAATAAAGATCTGCCCAAAATCTTTTAGCTTTCCACCGCCTTAGCCCAATCTTAACATTTAAGCAAGCGACAAGTTATCCTGAAAAATTTATACAACAACGGGGTGAGCATATAGAGCTCAGCAAGTGACTAACATATCCATGTCAAAAGAGGACAATTTCGAAAGAGATAAAGTTTCGAAATACAAGGCAGAATATAAGAATTCATAGACGTAATATCATTAGGTGCAGAATCACAATTGTCATTTCAATCAAACATATTTGGTTCATAACAGATGGGGCATAGAGTAATTGGAGCATATCAACCACGAATGAAATGTTTCGGAGCATATCAATAACAAATGAAACATTTCAGAGCTTATCAATGGCGTATGAAATGTTCCGGAGCATATCAATGGCATATGGAACATTTCGAAGCATATAAACAATGAATGAAACATTTCGGAGCTTATCAATGGCGTATGAAATGTTCCGGAGCATATCAACGGCATATGGAACATTTCGAAGCATATCAATAATGAATGAAACATTTCGGAGCTTATCAATGGCGTATGAAATTTTCCGAAGCATATCAACGGCATATGGAACATTTCGAAGCATATCAACAATGAATGAAACATTTCGGAGCTTATCAATGGCGTATGAAATGTTCCGGAGCATATCAACGGCATATGGAACATTTCGAAGCATATCGACAATGAATGAAATATTTTGGAGCTTATCAATGGCGTATGAAATGTTCCGGAGCATATCAACGGCATATGGAATATTTCAAAGCATATCAATAACAAATACCAAACAGAAGCTCAAACGTCATCTTTGACGTTGCATTCATATCATTCTTATCCAAAGCATGTATAGAAACACATAACCAAAGCTCTGGATATCATATCAAACATACAGAAGGTGAAGTGGGACCATAACATAATATGGTACATCTATTTCTGAATGACCACCAAACATAAGTCTCCCACGTCTGGGAGGTCTCCCACGTTTGGGAGCTCCATCCACCCACGTCTGAGTGAAGTCATAGGGGGCCGGTAGAGCATCTCAGGCTCTATGCATAACTCCACCATTTCTGGCGAAGGTTCACAATATCCCATAAATACTAGAGTACAAAAGGATAGTATGAACAATGAATAGCACATATCAGAAGCATACGCGGAACAACGAAACGTACATGTGCCTTTACGAGTCAATCTGAAGTAAGCAATAATCTTTCACAATTATATTCAGATTTGAAAGGAAATGAAAGCAAGGGCACATATGGAATCCAAGCAATCACATACAACTCAATTCAGATAAGAAGGTTAGATGAATTCGATATCCAAAGGAAAGAAACTAGAATAGGCACACATCGAAAGCAAATGCGGAACAATGGGTTATACATGTGCCAATATAAGTCAATGTGATATAGCATAAGCGTTACACAATATATTCAGGAATGGTAATAATTTATAGACAAGAGCAAATGAGAATTCAAACATTAATATAAGCCACAATTGAGTGAAGGGAACTGAACAAAATCTATTTCCAAACGAACGAAAACAGAAGATACGAAATCGATCAAAGCTCGATTTCTAGCAGAATTCAAGAGGCACATTGAACAAATGATTCAGATTGTCAATTATGCTCCAATACCCTCAAGAAGGCTATTGTCAAAAGATATATCAATCTATTTTCTATTGAAAAAAGTTTCGTACGAATCATGGTTTCCAACAAGGAGTTACCTTTGATTTGGTAACACAAGGTCAAAAACAAAATCATTGTCTTGCAGAATTCATAGGATCGGATTCAACAGATAATAGGGTAGGCATTTGAATTCCAAATTTTTCAATCTATATGTCAAAAGAAAGCTCTACAAGTCTAGTTTCGAACGAAATCATTTTGGTACAATTCAGAATTTCCAACAGGGACTTATAGGTATTTTAGTATCAAAAGGTTAGAAATATTGATCCCTGTTCTGTAGCATCTATAGGCTCATTTGAAATAGACGTTTGGGTAAGTATTCGGTGTCCAAAATCTACAAAATCAGTGTCAAAAGAAAGATATAAGAGTCTAATTTCAAACAAGCTAGGTGTTGCCTGAATCTACATTTGGTGCTAAAATTTATAGCTGAAACAGTGCATAGGGGTCAGTTTACTGAAAAAATTTCAGATCCTTGGTTTTATGTCCAAAGAGAGAAATATCAGATTCTAAGCATAAATCGTTCAAAATCAATATAGGAACATAGACTAATACTTCTGTAAGATGGGGTTAGAATACTTGTCTTTGAGAATTATAGCCCTAAATGAGAAGATTTGAGCAAGAAACCTTAAAGCCCCAATTTTCTTCTTCTTCTTCTTCTTCTTCTTCTTCTTCTTCTTCTTCTTCTTCTTTCTTTCTATCTCTGATCATCCACGCAGCTGCCTTCTCTGCTTCCTTAAGAACGAAGGCAGAGAGGCTTAAACGGTGGGATTTGTATTTTTATGCATTTTGTAGTTTAGTCCTTGTATTATTATATTTACGATTAGGTCCTCAGGGTTTACATATAGGTCCTCAGATTTTTTTTTGAACAAATCCTCCAAATCTTATGAATAAGTTCTCAGATTCATACTTTTACTTTTTATCAAATTTAAAATAGATACTTATATTACAACTAGGAACTTATACGAAAATTCAGAAATGAGGGATGTTAAAGCGTTGGCCTCTGGCCAGGAAGCGGGGCGATAGTTGTCGCTGGCCGGATAGCAGCAGCGACGGGTGGGCTGGCCGGAAGTAGGGGAAGGCTGTGGCTTGGGAAGTAGGGGAGTGGTTGCGGGCGTTCTTTTTTTTTTTTTTTTTTAAGATAGCTACGGTAATACTATAGCGAGAACGCCAAGGATTGCCACTCTGATACCAATTGATAAGACCCTAAAGTCTTATCGTCACTCTGATACTAATTGATAAGACCCTCAAGTCTTATCATCGCTCTGATACCAAATGATAAGGCACTAAAGTCTTATAGTGGAAGAAAAGGGAGAAAAGGGAATGATAATGATCACTTCAAGGGGATCGACCTCCTTGATCACTTCGAGGGGATCGTCCCTCCTTGATCACTTCAAAGGGATCGGCCTCCTAGGGTTTGTCCATAGAGTAGAATAATATTTCATTGATTGATTGATTGATTCTTTAAAGAAAGAGTTACATCACTATTTATAGCGTTCCACCCAGAGTCCATTAGGACTTAAACTCTAATAATAAATAAATATTAAATAAACCTCTACTTAATTCTAACTGAATCAAACTAACTCAATAAATAACTGAACTAAACAGACTTGATAAACATTATTCAAAAGCTTAGAAAAAGAGTCCTAACAATCAATTGATAAGATCCTAAAGTCTTATCATCGCTCTTATACCAATTGATAAGACCCTAAAGTCTTATCATCGTTTTGATACCAAATGATAAGACACTAAGGTCTTATCGTGGAAGAAAGGGGAGAAAAGGGAATGATAATGATCACTTCGAGGGTATCGACCTCCTTGATCACTTCGAGGGGATCGGCCCTCCTTGATCACTTCGAGGGGATCAGCCTCCTAGGGTTTTTCCACAGAGTGGAATAACATTTTATTGATTGATTCCTTAAAGAAAGGGTTACATCACTAGTTATAGAGTTCCACCCAGAGTCCATTAGGACTTGAACTCTAATAATAAATAAATATTAAATAAAGCTCTACTTGACTCTAACTGAACCAAATAGACTCAATAAACAACTGAACTAAATAGACTCGATAAACATTATTCAAAAGCTTAGAAAAAGGGTCCTAACAATCAATTGATAAGACCCTAAAGTTTTATCGTTGCTCTGATACCAATTGATAAGACCCTAAAGTCTTATCATCGCTCTGATACCAAATGATAAGACACTAAGGTCTTATCATGGAATAAAGGGGAGAAAAAGGAATGACAATGATCGCTTCGAGGGGATCGGCCTCCTTGATCACTTCAAGGGGATCGGCCCTCCTTAATCACTTCGAGGGGATCGACCTCCTAGGGTTTGTCCATAGAGTGGAATAACATTTCACATATTAATTCCTTAAAAAAAGGGTTACATCACTAGTTATAGAGTTCTGTTAGAACCCTTACAGATTCTAAACTTGGGGTTGATCTCTTTAAGGGATCGGCCTCATTGGAACTCTATAGGGGTTCCTCCCTCCAAGTTGCTGCTCAAAGGTTGCATAAAAGATTCATCTATTGCTTAAGAAAAGAGAAGGAATACATGGCTATTTATAGGGCTTCTAAACCCTAACTCGTAATAGGACTCCTACTTAAGACTCTTACTTCTAACCAACTCCTAATAGGACTCCTACTCAAGACTCCTATTCCCTTACAACTCCTAATTCTTCTCTAAGAAAAAACCTCCTAAATGAATGTCCCTCTCAATTAGGACTCTCCTAGCTAGAGTCCTAATAGATCCGCCCTCTTCAAATCAGCCTTGTCCTCAAGGCTGAGATTCCATGAACTCAGGGAATCGGGTCTTCAGCTCCTCATATGGTTCCGATGTGGCGTCTTCAAGTGGTAAATTATTCCAATGCACTAGTACTTCAGTAGAGGGACGTCGGTGAAGCATCACGATCCTACAATCGAGGATGGCTTATGGTTGAGCTTGAATAACTCCATCCTCAGTTGTGTTGGGCAGTTTGATCTGGGGTGACTCGTGTTCTCCCAACTTGGGCTTCAAGCATGACACGTGGAAGATAGGGTGAATTTTGGCATCCTCAGGTAATTTAAGTCTATACGCCATTGCTCCAATATGCTCTGTGATCTAATAGGGCCCAAAAAATCATGGAGATAGCTTCATGGAGGCTCGAGTGTTGATGGAGAGTTGCTTGTATGGTTGTAGGCGAAGATAAACCCAATCTCCTATTGAAAATTCTCTTTCGCTTCGTCGTGTGTCGGCTTGCTACTTCATTCTGGCTTGAGCTATAGAGAGATTATCTTTTAACAGTTGTAGGAGTTTGTCCCTATCAATCAATTCTTGTTCAACCTGCTCTACCTTGGCCGAGCCAATTACATACTTTGGAATCACAAGGGCTGGTCGACCATACAATGCTTCATAAGGGGCACATTTTGTAGATGAATGATATGTAGTATTATACCACCATTCGACCCAGGGAAGCCATTTTGCCCATTCTTTTGGTCGATCACTAGCGAAACACCGAAGGTATGTCTCTAAACACCTGTTTACCACCTCTGTTTGGCCGTCAGTTTGTGGATGATACGTTTTGCTCATCTTGAGTTTGGTGCCTTGTATCTAGAATAACTCGGTCCAAAATTTACTAGTGAAGATCCTATCACGATCACTTACAATGGACCTTGGCATCCCGTGTAGTTTAACAATATTTTCTATGAAAACTTGGGCAATACTAGCAGTAGTGTAGGGACTTCTCACAGCACAAAAATGAGCATATTTCGTAAGTCGATCAACCACCACGAGAATTGTACTTTTACCTTTGGCAGGTGGCAGCCCTTCAATGAAGTCCATGGAGATGTCAGTCCACACCGAGTCCGGTATAGGCAGTGGTTGTAGTTTCCCTGGATTTGCCACAGTTTCACCCTTGTGCTATTGACATACATCACATTGTGCCACATATTCAGCAATAATTTTTTTCATCCCTCTCCAATAAAAATTTTGCTTCACTCTTTTGTAGGTTCTTAGAATTCCAGAGTGCCCTGCTAAAGGTATGGAGTGCATTTCATGCAGGATGATTGTGATACAATGGGAGTCAGGTATAAGGACAATACGACCTTTGTAGCGTAGATCCCTCGAATCCCAAGTGTAGTGGGCTATTGCACTTGGACCCTCCTCCAATTTTTTTATAATGTTGCTGATCTCTGGATCCTTCTTCCATTCTTCCCTAATGTCCATGAGGAGACTAGTGGTAGGAAGGGAGATGACTGAAACCTTAGCTTGCTCAGGTAGCCGTGAGAGTGCATCTACAACAACGTTTTCTTTCCTCTTTTTGTAAATAATTTCATAATCGAATCCAAGATGTTTGGTTACCCATTTTTGTTGCTCAGGGGATGATATCTTTTGCTCCAAAAAATACTTGAGGCTTCTATGGTCGGTTTTAATTTTAAATCGCCGGCCGATCAGGTAGGGTCTCCACCTCATTACTACGTATACAATGGCGAGCATCTCCTTATCATATACTGACATGTTTTGATGGGAGGGAGATAATGCCTTGCTAGTGTATGCGAGTGGTCGACCATCTTGCATGAGAACGGCTCCAATTCCGACTCCAGATGCGTCAGTCTCAATGATGAAGGGTCGGTTGAAATTTGGTAGCGCTAGCATCGGCGTCATTGTCATGGCTACCTTAAGTTTGTCGAAGGTAGCAGAGGTTTTGTCCGACAATTGGAAAGCATCTTTTTTCAATAGAGAAGTGAGTGGTGCACTGATCTTCCCATAGTCCTTAACAAATTTTCGGTAGTAGCCTGTTAGTCCAAGGAACCCGCGTAGTAATTTCACGTTTGTAGGTTTCGGCCAGCCTTGCATTGTCTCAATTTTTGTTGGGTCTACCGCCACTCCTTCTGATATTATGTGCCAAAGGTACTCTACTTTTTGCTGGAGAAAGCTACACTTTGGTTGCTTAACAAAAAGAGTATTCTCCCGAAGGATCGTCAGAACAATCCCTAAATGCTGAAAGTGAGTCTCAAGAGAAGGACTGTAAATGAGAATATCATCGAAAAATACCAGCACAAATTTATGAAGAAAGCTCCGAAAAATATCGTTCATGAGACTTTGAAAGGTTGAAAGAGCATTAGTGAGTCCAAAAGGCATTACCAAGAATTCATAATGACCATCATGTGTGCGGAATGCAGTTTTTTGGAATGTCATCTTCACATACCCGAATTTGGTGGTAATCGGATCGGAGGTCCAACTTCGTGAAGACTCGAGCTCCTTTTAATTCATCAAGAAGTTCATCCACCACTGGTATTGGGTACTTGTCCTTGACGGTGATGCCATTTAAAGCTCGGTAGTCGATGCACATCTGCCAAGTTCCGTCCTTCTTGTGTACAAGTAGCATTGGTGAGGAATAGGGGCTGCAACTTGGCCGAATCACCCCTATTTCAAGCATCTCCTTTACGATCTTTTCAATTTCATCTTTTTAGAGGTGAGGATATCGGTACGGTTGAGTGTTCGCTAGTGGCTTGCCCGGAAGGATTGGAATTCGATGGTCATGTTGTCGAGAAGGAGGAAGACCGCATGGTTCAGCAAAAATATCGGCAAATTCAGTAAGCAATTGGGCAAGATTTTGATCTTCAATTTCTATTTTCTTCCCCTCTAGTTGCTGCTGGAGGTGCATCAAAAAGCCACCATTTACCTTGTGTAAAACTTTCTCCATTCGTTGGGTCGAAATAGTGGTAACGTTGCTTCCGCGCTTCCCGCGTAGGATGATCTATTTGCCCTTACAATAGAATTTCATAATTAATTTAGAAAAGTTCCAAGAGACATCACCTAGTGTAGTTAGCCATTCTATACCAAGCACTGCCTCATAGTCATCAAGTGGTAGGAGGAAGAAATCAGTGATAATTTCTTGGTCTTGCAGTAATAGTTTCACCTGCGGGCATCTTTGGTCGCGATTTAGGATTCTGCCGTCGGCCACCTTTACATTGAACTTGCTGCAACCTTCAATATGCAGTGCCATTCAAGCAGCAACCTTACTATTTAGGAAGTTATTAGTGCTGCCCATGTCGATGAGAACAGTAATCGACTGTTGTTTGAGAAGGCCTCCAACTTTCATCGTTTGCGGGTTTGAGTAGCCGGCTAGTGCGTGTACCGTAATGTCGGTCGGTTGTGGCTCTTCTTCCATATCATCTATTTCATATTCAAGGCTCTCTTCTGGATGTTCAATGACCTCTTCTTCTACTAGTTCAATCATAAGAAGTCTCCCTTTTCTACAGCAATGTTCGTGGCTCCACGGCTTGTCGCAATGCCAACATAACCCCTTCGCAGATCGCTCCCGAAGTTCTTCTCTTGTTAACCTTTTTGGTGCAAGAACTCAGTTGATAGTAGGGGGGGCTGAGGGCTTTAGTATTGTAGGTCGAGGAGTGATCCTAGTCCTCCGGGCTTCATGGTTCAATCGCTCCTCTTGAAGTCGTGCGAAAGAGATGGCTGCCATAAGCGTGTATGGTTGTCGCGCCTTAACTTCTCCCCAGATCTCTGGCTTTAAGCCCTCAATAAAGGTCGCCAATAGCTGTTTTTCAGACCAATCACGAGTTTGATTAGATAACCTTTCAAACCTGGTTTGGTACTCCTGAATGGTGGAGGTTTGTCGGATCTTTGCTAGTTGTCCGTCAATGTTCTCGTAATAAGTTGGTCCGAAGCGGTTCAGCAGTCCTTCTTTGAATTGTCACCATGAAAGGACTCCATATGTGTGTTCAAACCAGTCAAACCACTGTATGACATCCCCTTCAAGATGTATAGCTGTAATTTCCACCATGGATGCATCCGCAGTTTTATGGTACTGAAAATATCGTTCCGCGCGCAAGATCCAACCAATTGGGTCTCCTTCTTCCCATCTAGGGAAGTCCACTCTCATGCGCGAATAGTTGGGGTCGGTCATAGAGCCTCCCCTCTCTTGGAAGTCATCTCTTTGGGCATGATGTGATTGGTTAGAGCTCTCTCCTTGATGTGATTTCTTCTGCTTGGTGGTCAGCCCAAACTGAATTCGGTAAGGAGAGTCCGAATCTTATCCTCCATTCGTGCCTCAAAGGCTTCAAATTTAGCATTGATTGTCTCCTCAGATGCCATAGTATATGACTCCAAATCTGTGATGTTAAGATCTCTCTTTTGTTGACGGGTTAAAGGCATGTATAGGTTGAGAGAAGTGATGGTCGAAAGGGTTGGGGGATTGGTTTGGACAGAGAAAATATAGTATCAAGATCAAACAAACAGTGCTATGCAGCTGAAATTCTACAATGTATCTTTCGTTGTAGAGATGAAAACTTTGTGACGAAAAGTTTATGCAGTAATATAGGAACATTTTTTTTTTTTTTTGGATAGGGATAACTAAATTACAACAGCAGTAAGGTAGGAAACCAGAACCTGTTGCAATTCATGTGGAGATCAAAGGATGATCTGCAGTGGTGGAGATGATGGCGGAATTTGGCGATGATCTTTTAAGCAATTGTGGGAATTGCTTTGGGCGGCTGTGGAGGGCTGATGGATGGCTATGGAAGGGTAGCGAGATGCCAAGAACGCTGCTCTGATACCAAGTGGTAGAACCCTTGCAGATTATAAACTTGGGATTGATCTCTTTAGGGGATCGGCCACCTTGGAACTCTATAGGGGTTCCTCCCTCCAAGTTGCTGCTCAAAGGTTGCATAAAAGATTCATCTATTGCTTAAGAAAAGAGAAGGAATACATGGCTATTTATAGGGCTTCTAAACCCTAACTCCTAATAGGACTCTTACTTAAGACTCTTACTTCTAACCAACTCCTAATAGGACTCCTACTCAAGACTCCTATTCCCTTACAACTCCTAATTCTTCTCTAAGAAAAAACCTCCTACATGAATGTCTCTCTCAATTAGGACTCTCCTAGCTAGAGTCCTAACAAGTTCCACCCAAAGTCCATCAGGACTTGAACTCTAATAATAAATAAATATTAAATAAACCTCTACTTGACTCTAATTGAACCAAACTGACTCAATAAACAACTGAACTAAACAGACTCGATAAACATTATTCAAAAGCTTAGAAAAAGGGTCATAACAATTTCTTCCTCTTCAAATCAGCATTGTCCACAAGGCTGAGCAACATCTATCTCGGGGAGCTTCTCTTTTAGCACTTCAGTCATAGGCTATCTACAACGCATCACAACCCGTTGATCAAGTAAGTATGTTCTCCACTTTTTGATAGTGTAAGCAATAGGTTGGTCTTTCAGTGTAGTAATCATTGCAAGAAACTCTTGGCCTTTGCTATCGCAAGTTCAAATCTGTCCATCAATGATCTTTACTTCAAATATATCATAGCCTTCAATGTGGTGGGCTAGTTGGGCTACAACTTTCCTGTCCATAAAATTATTAGTACTACCTATATCAATCAAAATAGTGATAGGCTTATGTTTCAAAGTTCTTCCAATTTTCATAGTTTGTGAGTTAGTGTAGCCAGCTAATGCATGCACTGTATGTGTGATGGCTTCAATATCTTCATCAGTTTTCACACCTTCATGATCGGAGTCCAACTCTTTTGCTTCCGGTTCCTCTCCAATTGGCTCAATCATCAGAAGTTGCCCTTGTTTACATTGGTACTCCATACTCCACTTTTCATCATAGTACAAATCCTTTGCTGAATTTTTCTTGAGTTCTTCTTGGGTTAGTCCTCAGGTGTCAAGGCTTTAGTTGGGAATAGATGGGGTGGGTGGCTTACTGATCATCTGGTTGTTGTCACTTCTGTTTCCATGATTTTCCCTATTGATTTTTTTCTCATGTAGATGTGCGAATGAGATCGCAGCTATTATAGTACGGGGTTAACGAGCCTTAACTTCACACTGGATCTATGGAATAAGCCCTTCAA
This sequence comes from Musa acuminata AAA Group, assembly GCF_036884655.1. NCBI lineage: Eukaryota > Viridiplantae > Streptophyta > Magnoliopsida > Zingiberales > Musaceae > Musa > Musa acuminata. The sequence continues at coordinate 13,526,890 of NC_088348.1, forward strand.
TAAATGTTTCCAGAAGTTATCGTTCCGACCAATCTCTAGCTTGATTTGACAATATTTCAAACCTACTCTGATATTCCAACACTGTAGATGTTTGACGAATTTTGGCGAGCTGGCCATCAACATTCTCATATTCGGATGAGCCAAATCGAACAAGAAGCCCTCTTTTGAACTTCTCCCACAAATGAACTCCGTAAACAGTTTCATACCAATTGTACCACTGGAGTGCATCTCCATCGAGCTAGATTGAGACTATTTCCACCTTGGATTCTTCTAGAGTTCTGTGAAAATGGAAAAAAATTTCTGCCCTAGAGATCCAACTGGTTAGATCGCCATCTTTCCATCTCGGAAATTCTACCTTCATGTGTAAGTAGTTTGTGTCACAATCTTGGGGCCTTTTACCTATATTTTCAGATCTGTGTAACGTAGAACTTGAGCCCCCATTTTATTGAAATTGGCTGAGGCTCTCCAGTAGGCTCTTTTTGAAATCATTAAGTGTTTCTTGTAGTTAGTTCTCAATTCTGATTTCCAATGATTCCATTTGTGCTTTCACCGAGTTATCAGTGGCCATTGCGTAAGACTACAAATCTGTAATCTCAACTCCTGTTTTTGGTGTCGGTTAAGGGCATCAACATTGTCGATGCGAAGTTGCCGAGGAGGTGGACGCCGAGGGCAGTGCAGCGGTCGCTGCATTGGAGGAAGAGTAGCTGCCCTGTTTCTATTGCTGCGTGGGGTGAGAGCGCCGGGGTTGGAAGGCGACTACGTTGATGTGGCTACAGCTGCTATGACCCAAGGGGCGATCGCCAAGCAATGGGGTTGAGGCTGCGGTGATGGCAACTTGTGGTGATGGCAACCTATGGTTATGGCAAAATATGCTAAGCAAGGGGGAGGCGGCGTTGAAGCGATCAAGGTGGAGAAGAGGAATCAGTGTTGCGTGCGATGCTGGGGTTGAGGTAGGGCAGCGTACTTACTATGGTTGCTGCGTTCACTGTTGGAGGGTGGCTGCTGTAGAACGAGGGGTTGGTCGTTGGCCAGGAGCAGCGGCGGCAGTGGTTGCTAGCCGGGAACTACAGTGATTGGTGGCTGCGGCAAAAAATGCAAAGTTACTCTGTTGTGGTCCCCACGAGGAGGGGAGGTCGAGCAGCTACGGCTGTGACGGTTGTGACCCAAGGGAAGGCAGCGATGGTGGTGCAGCTGGGGGCAGCCCCGCGTGGTGGTTGCAATGGTATGGATGGGAGGGAATGATGCTTGTCTTTGTCGCACTACGGAAGGAGGCACTAGTGATGCCAAGGAATCGCGTGCGGTTGAGGAGACGACGGTGGCTATGACGGTTGTAGTTGCCTTGTTTTGATCACCGCAAAGAGGGATGGTCAAGTGACTGCAGTTGCGACCCAAGGGCAGGCAGTGATGGTGGCGTGGTTGGGGGCAGCGTCGCCAACGGTAGAAGAGATGAGGGGGTATTAGAGCGACGATAAGATCATAGGGTCTTACCAAAGTATTGAAAAATTTGAAGTGTTAGGGTGTTAAAAGTGTTGTAAAAGTAAGAGGAGTCCTCCTCCTCCCTCTCCTTAGTTTTGTAATCATTCAAGAGAGGTGTGAGGCTTGTAGGGGATATCTCCCAAACCCGTAAAAAGGAGAAAGCACTATAAAGAGGTTGTTGTGTTAGGATCAAGAGCGGCACTAAGAGGGGGGGTGAATTAGTGCAGCGGAAAACATTTTGAATTCGAAAGACTTTGTTTTGATTAAAATTGATTCTAACAAAAATAGTTTTGATTCAATCCGTTTCGGAGAGAATTTGAACTTGAAAGCTTTTTGTAAAAGTGAAAGAGAAGATTAAAGAGATTTGTAGTAATGTAAATTGCACAAATGAAATGCATCGGTTTTGTAAAATCTTCATACGATTAAAATTGATCTCACAAGGTGTTTACTTGAAAGCATATGTGAGACATAGGCATAGTAAAAGCACAGTAAGGAGGAGAGGCAGTTTGCTATAAAAGTATATTGCTCAAACTAAATGCAAACCGAGTTTTGGAGTGGTTCGGTCAATGTTACCTACATCCACTTTTGGATTCCTCCTCCGACGAGGTTATCGACGTCCACTAAAGGACTTTATTCAATAAGTGAAGACCAACCACCTCTTACAGCACTTTCTCCTTTCCACGAGTTTAGTAGAGAACCCTTACAAGTTTCACACATCTCTTGAATGATCTCAAAACTTAGAATGGGAGGACGAGAACTCTAGCACTTGTTTATAATACTTTTAAACCCCAACAACTCAAGATTATCTCAATTCTTTCATGCCCTTCCATGTAGAAAAGGGTAGGGTTTTTATAGGCCCCAATGGCTTCAAAAATGGAGCCAAAAAATGTCTAATCCTGAATTTTCGGGGTCCTGCGATACCACCACCTGACACTGGGTGGTACTACCGCTCAGTCTGGGCGGTACCATCGCCTGACAAAGCTCAGAGATCGAGCTTTGGCGATACCACCACCTGATAGGGGCCGTTCCACCGTTGGCAGCAATAACTACTGATAGTACCACCACCCAGACCACTTGGGAGACTAGATCTTCTAGGCGGTGCCACCGTCGGCCATGTTTTCAGGGGTTGATTGGGCTATTTAATCCAGCCCAAATTAGCCTTGTTAAGAGCCTAGTTGGCCCCTAATTAAGTGAGTGGGATTACCTCATAATCTTAACTTAATTTATGCACTAACTATGATAATTAAGACATGATCATAGCTCTTCTTATTCCGGTGCATAAATTGCTCTTCCGGTGAGCTTCCGACGTACTTCCGACAAACATCCAACGAACTCTCGGCAATGCTCCGGCGGACTCCTAGCAAGCTCTTGGACTTTATGACGATCTTCTTAGTAAGTTTCGATGAGCTTCTTTGGCAAGCTCCTGGACTTCTCGGTTGGTTCCGACAGAACTGTTGAATCTCGTATTTTGATGATGAAACCACTTGATATATGTTTATGATTTAATCTGCGTTTTGAGTGACGTAGGATGCTTCGATCAGGATGAGACAATTAAAGCAGGAAATTCATGTTGTGTGGAAGGAACATGTCAGAAGATTGGACGTCGGGCCGGTGGATCGGTCGACGTATCGACAGAAGGCTTCGGGCCGTGGAGTCGGGTATCGGGCCAAAAAGAGCGGGTATTGTGCCAAGGATATCGGAGTTGCAGAGTCAACTGGCCGATTGGGCAATAGGCTGCATAAGAGGACGATGCGCCGAAGAATCGGACGAAGCGTCGAGGGACCAATGACATGCCGGACAACTTGATTAATTGCTTAGGATTAATTGTTTCGATCAAAGTTTTGTTTTAAGTGTGCAGGATTAACTACGATGGAAGAAAGACATGCAGCAGGAGTTGCGCCGGAGTTAAGACAATGATCACGTTGGGAGTTTGAGAGTTCGACGGAAATTCGGACAATCGTCGGAGGTTCTGCGGGAACAAATCCGAGAAGTCCATGAGCTTGCCAAAGAAGCTCATCGGAACTCGCCAAGTGGATCATCGCAAGTCTAGGAGTTTGCCGGAAGTCCGCAGGAGCATCACTGAGGGTTCATCGAATGATCGACGGAAGTTCGCCGGAAGCTCACTGGAAGAAGTGATTGACGCACCGGAGCAAGTTGCAGTAAATGTCTTAGGAAAAATTGTAGTTAGCACAATAATTAAGTTGGAAATGGGAGATGATCCCATTAACTTAATCTTGGGGCAATTGGGCCCCTGAAACACCCAAATTGGGCCGAATGGATCAACTCATTCGGACCCTGATTTCTGGCGGGAGGTGCAACCGCCCAAGCCAGGAGGTAGCACCGCCTAGGCTAAGTCTCCGAGCGAGACTGGGCGGTGCAACCGCCCCAGCCAGGAGGTAGCACCGCCTGGGCTCAGTCTCCGAGCGAGATTGGGCGGTGCAACCTCCCCTGACAAGAGGTGGCACCGCCTGAGCTCGGTCTTCGAGCTCTGCCAAGCTGTCACGGACAAACTTCGAAACAGGGTGTTTGATGTAATGCTTATGTATGTCCGTGTCGTTTGGCATGTTCATGCCTTGTACAGCAGGTAGAGGGGCGGTCGAAGGCTTAATAGTCCCATGTTAGTTGGGTTGATGGCCTCTTTAGGCTTGTAAATAAAGGTTGTGTCATGTGGACACGTTCGAGAGCTTTTCGGTCTGTAATGGACCATTTTACCCTTTGTTGTGCCACTGTTCAGAGCTTGTAAAGTCTGTTTGTATTTTGCATTGTCTATAAAGTGTTTTTCGGACATGTTTGCTTGTGGATCCCGATTGAGGCGTTCTCTTTAACCCGTTCTCTCTTTTGTTGGTCCTAAGGGACAATGGGAGGCTTCGGGGAGGCTGACCTTTGCGGACGGACACGCAAGGGTGCCGCACGACTTAGGCAAAACCAGCTAAGTCCGTGTCAAAGCGGTGCAACCGCCTCAGTCAGGAGGTGCAATCGCCTGAGCTCAGTCTTCGAGCTCTGGTAGGAGGTGCAACCGCCCCTGACAGGAGGTAGCACCACCCAGAGGCTTAGTCTTCGAGCTCTATCAGGAGGTGCAACCGCTTGATCCCGAAATTCCGGGAATTGACATTTTTGAGCTCCAAATTTGAACTGGGTTGGGGCCTATAAATACCCCACCCATTCAGACTGAAAGATCATGAACTTACACAGAAATCTTGATCTTTTTCTGTGATTCTTAGAGCTCAAAATTGTTGTAAAGGCCAAAAGTTCTTCTCCCTATTTTCTTCCAAGTTCTGAGTTGTAAAGAGAGGAGAGAAAATTCTGTAAGGGTTGTCTCCTAAGCCCGTCAAAAGGAGTGAAACTGTAAAAGGGTGGTTGGCCTTTGCCTATTGAAAGAAGGCCTCTAGTTGATGTCGGTGACCTCGTCGGTGGAGGAAGCCAAAAGTGGAGTAGGTCAAGATTGACCGAACCACTCTAAATCTCGGTTTGCATTTACTTTGAGCATATTATCTTTACTGCAAACCTCCTCTAAAGCTTACTGCTTTCTACACATATACGATCGGGTTTCAAGCTTTGCACTTTCCAAATTAGCATTTAGACGTAAATCAGCTTCTTCGTACGAACGTCGTATTTCAGTTTGCGCTTATATTCTGGTTTTCATCATAACTGTAAACTGCCTTCATAGATTGATTTTAACGTCATCTCACTTGATCTTAAGTTAAAGTAATCTTAGAATCGGCTTTCACACCGAAATCATTTTTATCGTTCGAACGCAGTTTTTATCGTTGAAAGATTTCCGCTGCACTAATTCACCCCCCCCCCCCCCCCTCTTAGTGCTCTTGATCCTAACAAGAACTTCCGACAAACGTCCGGACTTCTGACGAACTCTCAAACTCCCAACGTGATCTCAATCTTGATTCCGGCACAACACTTGCTTTATGTTTTACTGCTATCATAGATAATCCTGCACACTTTTCTCAATATATATATTAGATCAAACAAATTACAATTGATTTCTTCATCAAAATATAATATTCAACAATCTCCCCCTTTCGATGATAATCAATTGATGATGGAGTTAACTTTAACTCCCCGTATCTGTATGCCATTCTTAAGAAAAGACACTCTTGAATATAAAGCCTTTGAATTCAAGTATCAAACTGATATGTTAGATTCATTTAAACTTATCAACATACACATCATAATTACTATCATGGTCTAACATTCTCAAAATGATGTCAATGCATGACATCCATTTTCAAGTATGATATTTCAAATATGAAAGATGATAAAGATAGCAATTCATCATTCTATGGCAAGATATCAATTATAAAATAGCAAGTTAAGCTCTAGATATCTTATCATAATGAAGAAAATTTATCAAGCAAACATTTTAAGCATATATGATAAAATACATTGCATACATTTGTCATCAATTTATCACATTTTGATATTATTTCTCTCGCTTTATCATCAACAAAAAGGAGAACGATTCAACAATGCAAGTGTGGTAAAATTGTCGAATCTCGTATTTTGATGATGAAACCAATTGATAATTGCATTTATATTTTAATCTGCATTTTGAGTGACGTAGGATGCTTCGATCAGGATGAGACAATTAAAGCATGAAAAATCATGTTGTGCTGGAGGAACATGTCAGAAGATTGGACGTCGGGCCGGTTGATCGGTCGACGTATCAACAGAAGGCTTCGGGCCATGGACTCGGGCATCGGGCCAAGAAGAGCGGGTATTGTGCCAAGGATATCAGAGTTGCAGAGTCAACTGGCCGATTGGGCAATAGGCCGTAGGAGAGGATGATGCGTCGAATAATCGGACGAAGCGTTGAGGGACCAATGACATGCCGGACAACTTGGTTAATTGCTTAGGATTAATTGTCTCGATCAAAGTTTTGTTTTACATGTGCAGGATTAACTATGATGGAAGTAAGATATGCAGTAGGAGTTGCGCCGGAGTCAAGACCATGATCACGTTGGGAGTTCGAGAGTTCGACGGAAGTCCGGACGGTCGTTAGAGGTTTTGCGGGAACAAATCTGAGAAGTCCAGGAGCTTGCCAAAGAAGCTCGTCGGAACTCATCAAGTGGATCGTCACAAGTCTAGGAGTTTGCCGGAAGTCCGCTGGAGCATCGCCGAAGGTTCGTCGGATGTTCACTGGAAGCTCGCCGGAAGAAGCGATTGATGCACTAGAGCAAGTTGCAGTAAATGTCTTAAGAAATATCGTAGTTAGCATGTAGATTAAGTTAGGAATGGGAGGTGATCCCATTAACTTAATATGGGGGCAATTGGGCCCTTGATAGACCCAAATTGGGCCGAATGGATCAACCCATTCGGACTAGAATTCCTGCCAAGCGGTGGCACCGCTAGGGTCGGCGGTGGCACCGCCCAAGAGATAGTCTCCCAGGAAAGCTGGGCGGTGCAACCGCCCCAGTCAGGCGGTGGCACCGTCTGGGCTCAGTCTCTGAGCGAGACTGGGCGGTGCAACCGCCCCTATCAGGTGGTGGCACAGCCCAGGGGCTCAGTCTCTGAGTGAGACTGAACGATGCAACCGCCCCTGTCAAGCGGTGGCATCGCCCAGAGGCTCAGTCTCCGAGCTGCCAGGCGGTTGTACCACCCAAGTCAGGAGGTAGTACCGCCAGGACCCTAGAAATCCGGGAGGTGACATTTTTGAGCTCCAAATTCAAACCAGTTTGGGGCCTATATATACCCCACCCTTTCCTGCATGAAAGGGCACCGAAAGCTTGATCTTACTCTGTGATTTTAGAGCTCAAAAGTGTTGTAAAGGCTATAAGTTCTCCTCCCTTTTTTCTTCCAAGTTTTGATCTTTCAAGAGAGGAGAGAAAATTCTCTAAGGGTTGTCTCCTAAGCCCGTCAAAAGGAGTGAAACTGTAAAAGGGTAGTTGGCCTTCGCCTATTGAAGGAAGGCCTCTAGTGGATGTCGGTGACCTCATCGGAGGAGGAAGCCAAAAGTGGATATAGGTCAAGATTGACCGAACCACTCTAAATCTGAGTTTGCATTTACTTTGAGCATCTTATCTTTACTACAAACCTCCTCAGTAGCTTCCTGCCTTTTGCTCATTTACGAACGTGTTTTTTAGTTAAGTATTTTCCAAATCGGCATTAAGATGGAAATCAGTTTTATCGTACGAACATCATATTTCAGTATGTGCTTACATTCTGATTTCCATCATAACTGCAAACTGCCTTTATATCTTTGCTTTAACTGCATCTAGCTTTATCACAAGTTAAAGTGATTTACGAATCGACTTTCTTACCAAAATCGCTTTTATCGTACGAATGCTGTTTTAATCGTCGAAAGTTTTCCACTGCACTAATTCACCCCCCCCCCCCCCCCCTTCTTATTGCTGTTGATCCTAACAAAAAATTCATGTGTCACATTTTAATTTGTATACCAATCATATTTCAAGCATTCATGACATAGTATCATTCAAAAGTTCTCACATTAAAAGTTATAAATATTAAAGAGATAGCTTCCATCAACTTCTCCCCTTTTTTTTTAATCAAAACTTGGCACGAAGAAGGAAAGTAAGGAGGAAATCCATTCAGAACCATCTTTATAAAATGATTTGAATCAAGTCAAAAATGATAAGAGAGTTTCATTAAATCATGCTTCAATTTTCATAAGAATCAAGATATTCATGTGAAATCAAATCAACTCCAATTGTTAGGATCAAGATATTCACGTGAAATCAACTTCTCACTCTTGCAAGTGTTCATCTCATACTAAAAATTTATCTTTCTTGGATCAAGATATCCATGTAAAATCAAATCAACTCCAATTGTTAGGATCAATATATTCATGTGAAATCAACTCCCCACTCTTGCAAGTGTTCATCTCATACTAAAAATTTATCATTCAAGGATTAAGATATCCATTTATAAAATTCATCTTTCATGAGAAGACTAAGAAGTGTCATATAAAATAGAAATTCATAAGTCAAATCCATTTCTAAAAAAAAAATTCACAAGAGATAAACCCATGAGAGATGTATTTGTCAATGAAATCTATAATGTGATTGAGTGTATAAAAAATCATTAAGTGATGGAGTAAGGGTATGAAGTAAACTTGATCCCAAGGAAGATAAAAATGAAATAAGTTCCTGAAAGCTCCATTTATGAGATACAAAAAGATAATCCGGAAAAGATATACATCAAATTCATGCATTTGGATAAATTAACATTCCTAACTCTCTTTTAATAAAATCATATTGTTCTTCAATTAAAGGTTTTGTAAAGATATCGGCTAATTGATGTTTCGTATCAATAAACTCTAAGATTACATCATGATTATTAACATGATCTCGTATAAAATAATGTCTAATATCAATATGTTTAGTTCTAGAGTGTTAAACGAGATTTTTTGTTAAACATATTGCACTTGTGTCATCACATTTTATGGGAATATTTTTAAATTGAATCTTATAATCCTCTAAAGTATTTTTCATCCGCACAACTTGTGCACAACATGTACTAGCTGCAATGTACTCAGCTTCGGTTATAGATAGTGCAACCAAGTTTTGTTTCTTGGAAGACCAAGAAACAAGTGTGTGTCCTACAAATTGATATATTCCGGATGTGCTTTTTCTATCTAATCTACATCCAGCAAAATCCACGTCAGCATATGCAATTAGTTCAAAGTTGCTATGCAATTAGTTCAGAAGTAGATGCATCCAAGTTGCTAGATGGAGAAAGGGTTTCATTTAAATTCAAGGCATCAAAATTAACATCATCATCAAAATCATTTTTCTTAACTTCGAAAACTTCATTAAAAACAACATGAATCGATTCTTCTATAATCAAAGTTCTTTTATTAAAGATATAAAATACTTTAGAAATAGAAGAATAACCAAGAAAAATTTCTTCATCGGATTTAGCATCAAATTTTCCTAAGACATCTTTTTCATTCAAAATAAAACACTTACACCCAAAAACTTTAAAATATGAAACATTGGGTTTTTTGTTGTTCCGCAACTCATCAGGAGTTTTGGTGAGTAAGGGTCTTACTAGAACTCTATTCATGAAATAGCATGCCGTGTTTACGGCTTCGGCCCAAAAATATTTGGGTAGGCTATGTTCATTTAACATGGTTCTTGTCATTTCTTGTAAATTTCTATTCTTTCTTTCTACTACTCTATTTTGTTAAGGATTTCTTAGAGTAAAGAAATTATGGTTATATCCATTAGATTCATAAAATTCTTGGAAATCATGGTTTTGAAATTCACCACCATGATCACTTCGAATTGATGAAATCATAAAACCCTTTTCATTTTGAACAAGCTTACAAAACTTAGAGAAATACCTAAGTACTTTTGTGTGTCAAAAAATAAGTCCATGTGTATTTACTATAATAATCCACGATGATAAATGCATATTTGCTACCTCCTAGGCTTGATGTAGAAATTGGTCCGAGCAAGTCTATATGGATCAATTGCAAATATCTAGAGGTGCTTATTTGGTTCTTAGGTTTGAAGCTACTTTTTATTTGTTTTCCCAGTTGACATGCATTACACACATTATCTTTGACGAAATTGATATGAGGAATTACTCTTACAAGTTCTTTATATGAAATTTGAGAGATTAGTTTCATGCTAGCATGACCTAATCTCCTATGCTAAAGCCAAGCATCGTCATTTAAAATCGAAAAACACATTTCATTACAAAGATCATTAATGTCAATAGTGTATACATTATTTTATTTTAGAGCAATCATAGATGTGTTTTTGTATAGTTTTTCTATAATGCAAGTATTAGATTCAAATCTAACAATATATCATTTATCACACAATTGACTAATGCTCAAAAGGTTATGCTTTAAGCCATCAACTAACAACACATCTTCAATAAAAAAGTTGGATGTGTTACCTATAGTTCCTTTGCCAATGATTTTACCCTTGTTGTTGTCTCCGAAGGTGACATATCCTTCATCTAGGCTAGTGAGCTTAGAGAATTGAGATGGATCTCCGGTCATATGCCTTGAGCATCCATTATCAAGGTACCATCTCTTGCTCCTATCTTGTGATGGTATACGTTTCTATAAAAGAGGATGATATTTAGGTACCCATTTGACCTTGGGTGCCTCAAAAATCGATCGGCTTAACTTATCATTTTGCATGGAATCCTTTACGATTCTCTTAGGAACCCAAATCAATTTGTGTGGACTACACTTCTTAAATGGACAATGATAAGCTACATGTCCAAGTTTGCAATAAAAGTTACATTTGTTTGGGGTGAAATATGCAAGATAGGGCCTTTAACAAAGGTGGTAAGATTTTGGTGAGAGCTACTCACAAATCCGATTCCACTTCTTTTATGAACGTGACTCTTATTGGCAAGGATCATGTTCATGGACTTGCTACCAACCTCGAATTTTTCTGAGGTTTCTTTGAGTAGCAAGCTTTCCTTTCTAAGTGTTTTTACTTCATGTCATTTCGTACATGGAGCTAAACTATCATTATGTTCAACTTTTAATCTATTGTAATCACTAACAAGAGAATCATGCTCCTTTTTTAATAATTTATATTTTTACTAATTGATTTGCATTCATTAAATAAATCATGAAAAGCATTTAATAATTCATCAAATGATAAATTTGCATCAATTGAACTTGTTACCTCATCTCCAATGGCCATTAGTGCATAGTGAGCAACTTGCTCGGTGTTGGTTGGCTCCTCTTCTTCGGTTGCACTTGAGTCGTCCCATTTTGCTTTGAGAGCCTTCTTCTTTGGTGTCCTCTTCTTAGCTTGGGGACATTCTCTCTTGTAGTATCCTAGTTTCTTGCATTCGTATCATATTACTTGATCTTTCTTGGGTTCAAATTTATTTTTAGTGTCATTTAGAAATTTATTCCTTCTTATGAATTTTCTAAATTTCCTTGTTAAAAGTGCCAAGTCTTCATCAAGGTCCTCATCACTTGAGTTTTCTTTCAAGTGGTCTTCTTGGGTTCTTAGTGACATATCCTTCCTATTCTTTAGAAGGGTGTCGTTATGCTCTACATGAGCTTTACAAGTCATCTCATTGGTCATTAATGATCCAATTAGTTCTTCAAAAGGAAAATTATTTAAATCTTTGGCCTCTTGACTGACCGTAACTTTAAGGTTCCAACTCTTTGGAAGGGATCTTAAAACTTTATTAATGAGTTCAAAATATAAGAAACCTTTACCAAGTCCTTTTAGACTATTGACAACATCCGTAAATCGGGTGTACATGTCTCCAATGGTCTCACTCGGTTTCATCCGAAATAACTCATAAGTGTGCACTAAAAGATTAATTTTCGACTCCTTCACTCTACTAGTGCCTTCACGAGTCACTTCGAGTATGTGTCAAATATCAAAAGTCATTTCATAATTCGACACTCGATTAAACTCGTTTTTATCTAATGCACAAAACAAGACATTCATAGCCTTGGCATTTAAAGTAAAAGTCTTCTTCTCCAACTCATTCCGATCGTTCATTAGAAGAGAAGTCTTTTGAAAACCATTTTTGACAATGTTCCAAAGCTCAAAATCCATTGAAATTAGGAAGATCCTCATTTTAGTTTTCCAATATGTGTAATCCGTCCCATTGAATATGAGCGGACGTGTAATTGAGTGACCCTCTTGGTTGTTGACAAATGTCATCTCTCTTGAATTTTAAACCAAACGAGAGTGAACCTTACTCTGATATCAATTGTTAGGATCAAGAGTGGCACTAAGAGGGGGGGAGAATTAGTGTAGTGAAAAACTTTCTGAATTCGAAAGACTTTGTTTTGATTAAAACCGATTCTAACGAAAATGGTTTTGATTCAATCCATTTCGGAGAGAATTTGAACTTGAAAGCTTTTCATAAAAGTATAAGAGAAGATTAAAGAGATTTGCAGTAATGTAACTTGCATAAATGAAAAGTGTTGGTTTCATAAAATCTTCGTACGATTAAAAACAATCTCACAAGGTGTTTACTTGAAAGTGCATGTGAGACGTAGGTGTAGTAAAAGCATAGTAAGGAGGAGAGGTAGTTTGCTATAAAAGTAAATGCAAACCAAATTTTAGAGTGGTTCGGTCAATGTGACCTGCATCCACTTTCGGATTCCTCCTCCGACGTGGTCACCGGCATCCACTAAAGGCCTTCCTTCAATAGGTGAAGTCCAACCACCTCTTACGATGCTTTCTCCTTTTCACGCATTTAGGAGAGAACCCTTACAAGTCTCACACCTCTCTTGAATGATCTCAAAACTTAGAAAGGGAGAAGGAGAACTCTAGCACTTATTTATAACACTTTTATACCCTAACAACTCAAGATTATCTCGATGCTTTCGTGCCTTCAATGCAGAAAAGGCTGAGGTTTTTATAGGCCCTAATGACTTCAAAAATGGAGCTAAAAAGTGTCTAATCTCGTATTTCTGAGGTCCTAGCGGTACCACCGCCATTATTGGGTGGTACCACTGCCTGACACCGGGCATTGGGTGGTATTATCGCTTAGTCTGGGCGATACTACCGCTCAGTCTGTGCGGAACCACCGCTTGACAGAGCTTGGAGACCGAGCTCTAGCGGTATCATCGCCTAACAAGGGCTGTACCATCACAGGCAGCAATAACTGCCGGCGGTACCATTGCCCAGACCACCTAGGAGATTGGGTCCTTTGGGTGGTGCCACCGTCGGCCCTAGTGGTGCCACCACCGGCCATATTTTCATGGGCTGATTGGGCTATTTAATCTAGCCCAAATCAGCCCTGTTAAGGGCCTAATTAACCCCAAATTAAGTTAGGGAGATTACCTCTCAATCCTAACTTAATTTATGCTCTAAATATGATAATTAAGACATAATCATAGCTCTTCTTGTTCCGGTGCGTTAATTGCTCTTCCGGCGAGCTTCCGGCGTACTTCCGGCGAACATCCGACGAACTCTCGGCAATGCTCCAACGGACTCCCGGCAAGCTCCTGGACTTTACAATGATCTTCTTGGCAAGTTCTGATGAGCTTCTTTGACAAGCTCCTGGACTTCTCAATTTGTTTCGCCAAAACTTCCGACGAACATATGGACTTCTAACGAACTCTCGAACTCCCAACATGACCTCGATCTTGACTCCGGCACAACACCTGCTTTATGCCTTACTGCTATCGTAGTTAATCCTACACACTTTTCTCGCTCAACATATATATTAGATCAAACAAATTACAATTGACTTTATCATCAAAATCTAAGATTCAATACGTTGGTCTTTACCTATTGAAGGAAGACCATTAGTGGATGCTGTTAGGAACGAGTTGGCACTAAGAGGAGGGGGGGGGGGGGGGGGGGGTGAATTAGTGTAGCGGATAAAATTACATCGGTTCAAAATCTCATTGCGATTAAATACATTTTGGAAGATGTTAACTTGAAAACAATTGGAAGAGTGTAGTGGATGTAAAACAAGTAAGGCAGTGTGCAGTTAAGGTAAATAGCAAAACAGAAATACAAACTGAATTATAGTGGTTCGGTCATCGTGACCTATATCCACTCCACTGATTCCCCTTCCATCAAGGCCACTGTTATCCACTAACGATCTTCCTTCAATGGGCAAAGATCAATCACCCTTACAACTCGATTCTCCATTTGACAGGTTCAGGAGAGAACCTTTATAACCCCCACAACCTCCTCTCTTAAACTTCTCTAGTATTTAGATTTTGAGAGGAGTTCACACAATATTACAACAGGATTTTCTTTCTTTTTCACTCTCTATTCCTGTGTTTTTTAACTAGAGATGAGAGGGGTATTTATATGCCTTAAGTTGATTCAAACTTGGAGCCTAAAAATGTCTTATCCCGGGTTTCTCGAGTATGGGCGGTACCACCGCCTGACAGTCTCTCGGAGACTATGTTTGGGCAGTACCACTACCCAGACTGGTGGTACCGTCGCCTGACACTAACACTAGGTGGTACCACTACCCAGTCTGATGGTACCACTACTTGACATTGTCTTGGTGAATGTGCCACGATGGTGCCACCTGTTGGGTCACTATTTGGGCCTTTCACTTGACCCAACACAATTCATATATGGGCCCAACTAGCTCCTAATTTGGTTGGCCCAATTCTAACACAAATATGTGCTAACTATGAAATTTAAGAAGTTTACTTGGCTAAACAAGTCTTTAAGTCTAGGTTTCTTCCGGCGAGCTTCCAACTATCTTCCAGCAAACTTCCGATGATCTCTCGGCAATATTCCAGTGGACTCCCGGTAAGCTCCTGGACTTCATAATGATCTTCTTGGTGAGTTCCGACAAGCTTCTTTGGCAAGCTTTTGGACTTCTTGGTCAATTCCGGTAGAACTTCTGACGAACGTCCGGACTTTCGACGAACTCACAAACTCCCAACGAAATCACATCATTGACCCCGAGACTTCATTTTGCTTTATGCCTTGCTATCATAGTTAATCTTACACAATTAAAACCTACTTCGATCTAGACATTTATTACTAAGTTTAATAAAATGTTGTCCTAGCATGTCATTGGTTCATCGATGCTTCGTCCGATTCTTCGGCGCATCATCCTCTCTTACGGCATGTTGCCCAATCGGCCAGTTGACCTCCACAACTCTGATTTCCTTGGTGCAATATCCGCTCTTCTTGGCTCGATGCCTGAACTCATGGCCTGAAGTCTTCTATCGATACGTCTACCGATCCTCTGGCTTGACGTCTAATCTTTTGACATGTTTTTCTCCAGCCGAACATGATTCTTCCTGCTTTAATTATCTCTCCCTAATCGAAGCATCCTGTGTCACTCAAAATGCAGATCAAATCATAAATACTAGGTGACCTCGATGCCGGTGACCTCGATGGAGGAGGAATCGGAAGTTGATGTAGGTCACAATGACCGAACTACTATAAATTCTTATTTGCATTTCTATTATTGTCATTTGCTTACTTTGCAATTGCTTCACTTCCTACTTACTTGGCTTTGACTATCCTTACAAACAAACATGCCTTTAAGCTATCTTCTGAGATAGTTTTTTAACGTATGAACTTTTTTTTAAACTGACACTTTTATTCGCTACACTAATTTAACCCCCCCCACTTAGTGTCGACTCGATCATAACATTCTGCATGAGCAACATGTTGAATCTTGAATTTTGATGAAGAAATCAATTGATAAATTGTTTGATATAATCTATATGTTGAGAAAAGTATGCAGGATTAACTACGATAGTGGTAAGACAAAAAGCAAATGTTGTCCCGGAGTCAAGATTGAGACTTTGTTGGGAAATCAAGAGTATTAGGATCAAGAGCACTAAGAGGGGGGGGGGGGGGATGAATTAGTGCAGCGGAAAACTTTCGATGTTTAAAACTGCGTTCGTACGATGAAATCGTTTATGACATAAAACCGTTTTCAGAAACATCACTTGAAAGCGAGTTCGTAAAGGAGTGCAGCAAAAGTAAAGAGGAAGTAAAGCACATATGGAGGTTTGCAGTAAGGTAAGCAGCAAGAATAAATGCAAACTAGAGAGCACCGCAATTTTAGAGTGGTTCGGTCAATCTTGACCTACATCCACTTTTGGCTTCCTCCTCCGACGAGGTCACCGACATCCACTAGAGGCCTTCCTTCAATAGGCAAAGGCCAACCACTATTTTACAGTTTCACTCCTTTTGACGGGCTTAGGAGACAACCCTTACAAACTTTTCTCTTCTCTCTTGAAAGATCAAAACTTGGAAGAAAAGAGGGAGGAGAACTTCTAGCCTTTACAACACTTTTGTGCTCTAAAAATCACAGAGTAAGATTGGATTTTCGGTGCCCTTTCATGAAGAAAAGGGTGGGGTATATATAGGCCCCAAACTGATTTGAATTTGGAGCTCAAAAATGTCATTTCCCAGATTTCCGGGGTCCTGGCGGTACTTCCTCCTGACTGGGGTGGTACAACCACCTGGCAACTCGGAGACTGAGCCTCTGGGCGGTGCCACCGCCTGACAGGGGCGGTTGCACCGCCTAGTCTCGCTGGGAGACTAAACCCAGGCGGTGCCACTGCCTGACTAGGGTGGTTGCACCGCTTAGCAGAGCTCAGAGACCGAGCTCAGGCGGTTCCACCGCCTCTCAGGGGCGGTTGCACTGCCCAGCCTAGCTCGGAGACTAAGCCCTGGGCGGTGCCCCCGCCGACCCAGGTGGTGCCACCACTAGCTAAGAAATCTGGGTTTGAATGGGCTAATCCATTTGGCCCAATTTGGGCCTATTAAGGGCCCAATTGTCCCAAGATTAAGTTAATGGGATCACCTCCCATTTTTAACTTAATCATCGTGCTAACTATGATATTTCTTAAGACATTTACTACAACTTGCTCTGGTGCGTCAATCGCTTCTCTCGGCGAGCTTCCAACTAACTTCCGTCGATCAACCGATGAACCCTCGGTGATGCTCTTGCGGACTTCCGGCAAACTCCTGGACTTGCGACGATCCACTTGGCGAATTCCAACGAGCTTCTTTTGGCAAGCTCCTGGACTTCTCGGATTTGTTCCCGCAGAACCTCCGACGACCGTCCGGACTTCCATCGAACTCTCGAACTCCCAACATGATCATAGTCTTGACTCCGTCGCAACTCCAGCTGCATGTCTTACTTTCATCGAAGTTAATCCTGCACATTTATCTCAACATATGGATTAGATAACAAATGACAATTGACTTCATCATGAAAATCCGAGATTCAACAATCTCCCCCTTTTTGATGATGACAATCAATTGATAACGGAGTTAACCTTAACTCCCCCTATCTATATGCCCTACTTGAGACAAGTCATTCTTGAATTCAAGGCCTTTGAATTCAATAGACTTATTGATAAGTTAAGAACTCTTAACCTTATCAATTACTTCCATCATGATTCCTATCATGATGTATCTTACTGAAAATGATGTCAAGACTTGACATCCATTCTCAAGTTTTACATTTCAAATGTGAGAGATAGCAATCGTAGCAATTCATCATATAGTAAGATATCAACATTTAAGACCGCGATATAAGTTCTTGAAATCTTAACATAATACAAACATTTCAAGTGTTTAACAATCGTAGCATCACATGGCAAGATAACAACAAGTAAAGTTGCTATGCAAGTTCTTGATATCTTATCATGATATGGCAATAACATAGTGCAAATATGGCAATAACATAGTGCAAGTATGGCACTCATAGCATCAATTCATATATTTCTCATTCAAATATGGCACTCATAGCATCAATTCATATATTTCTCCCCCTTTGTCATTAACAAAAAGGAGAACGATATAAGCAAATTTTAAGCATAAGTGCGGTAATTATGTCATAACTAGGTTCATGCCATTTTCCAATAGTGAGTGATAGGATACCAATTATGCAAACACCTCAAGGAAAACATGACATGGAGATAGCTTTCAATACTTCTTCCTTTTTATTTGTTATTATCATTTTGCATGAAGGAGGAAGGCTATTTGTGATACCAGCTATTTGTGAGTTTGCTTTGAATGAAGTTAAAATCGATGAGAGATTAAATCATACTTCATTTTTACAAGGATCAAGATATGTATGTGAAACAAATCCTTGCAAGTAAAAACACTATCATCCATATAAGAAGGAATTTACAAGCAGGAATCATTTCATCAAATCCATTTCTCAAAAAATATTTTTCACATGATAAGTGTATGAGAAATGTATTTGCTAGTTGATTCCATATGTCAATGATGAGAATCTAAATCAATGATGAGAATCAAACTCGATATGATGTATGCTTATTAAGTTCGGAAGAGGATAATGTATCAAGAAAATCCGATTGTTAGGATCAAGAAGATCCGAAAATGAAATTTAACACTTTCATGCATTCGGACGAGGTTTTGCTATAGATTTTCAAATTCAATCATGATGATAAAACATGCTTATTATCATGGAAATTTTTGTATCCAAAACACATAATTTCCAACATGTAATTAAAGAATGTAATCAGGTAAAATCATCATGCCAATTAAGTGATTTGATCAAAAAAATCTGAAAAATAATCTTAACAAGTTCATGCATTAGAACACAATTTTGTAGTGCTCAAGGATTAAGAATTTAATGAATCTTCTCAAATGACAATGAGAGTAGAACATGCTCATCATGGAAATCAAGGCACAAGATTTTCAACTTATAAAGTAAGCATATTATAGAAGCATTCAATCTCAACGTGAAACTTAAGTGATCAAGAAAATTTTGAAAACGACTAGCGTAAAGAGATTCAAGGAAAATCCGAAAACAATGTTCAATCTACATTAATACTCCCAACTCAGCATATGCTCACCATGCAAAACATATCAAGGATTAGTAGTTATCAAGGCAAGGGGCATTGTGATCAAGGTGAGTAGCATAAAGAGTTTACAACAACATAATTTTTACAACAAGACAAGAAGAAATTGTGATCACATTTACATATACAAGCTCATTTAGGTGGTGGAAAATTAAAATGCCAAAATAAAGAGTCAAATTGTCGATAAATTTCCTGCAGCTCAAATAGGATTTGATCTTATCGATGTTCAAGCCGATCTTGTCTTTGTTCAAATTGGTCCATTCGAATCCCTATGTCTTCGATAGTTGATGCAGGAGCTTGCTCAAATGGATGTGTTTCCTCAAAGGGACAGATCAGAGGAGATTGAGTACCCCTAAAGACTAGTGTTTCAGGTTCTGGTTCTGGTTGAGGGGGATCGGTTCTTCTAGGCATTCTAACCCAATTACAGTTTCTATAAAAATATCTCAATCGGTGAAGTAGATTTTTATTTATTATGCTAAACCTGTCTACTTTCATCATTTCTTCGTCGGGTGGTATTGAAATATCGTAGGCTTTAAGTATTCTAGTGATTATACCATCATATGGAAGCATCATGTCTTTCTTAAATAGTTCTATTATGTTTTGTTGGATAAGGTAACCAAAATAGATGTTATGTCCTTTCATGATCCAATACATGGTTCCTAATTCCATTTGACTTACTTCATCATGATGGTATTGTTTAGGAGAATGATGCTAGTTAGAATATGATGAAGTATCTTAGTGTTAAGTGGTAGTAGATGTTCACAGCTTTTAGGAACTATCACTAAGTTGGGATTATCGAAAATTGTTCCTAAGGCTTCAACATATGTTGTCCCAACTGTTTCATTATCCCACAATCCTCTAAAATAAAGACCTCTATTTTTTACGAGAATGCCTATCATGTCGCAAATGAATCTATCCGTAATGGAGATATATTATCTTAAGAGATAGGTAGACACTCTTTCTTCTTCATCTACTTGTAGATTATTGTAAAACAATCTAACAAGTCTTGGATAGATGGGTTCACTAATTTATAAAATTGGGAGTAGATCTAAGTTTGTAAACTATTGGATTGTCTCTAAGTCTCTTAGTTCATCTAGATCTACATGTTTTCCCTTATTGACACTTCTAAATTCGAAGGAAGAAAAATTTTCAGCATGATATTTTGAATCGAAAAGGGTAAGATCAAAGTCTTCTTCTCATCTCCTCTTCCCTTTGTCCCTAGAGGATCTTCTAGAGCTCATAACTACTGCTATTTAAGAAGATAGTAATGAGCAAGAGTAAATGACTCAAAAGCAGAATTTAAAGGCTTCTTAGAGAATACCTTAAGTGAGATCTTCAAGAGAAGGAGAGATTGTTGATCTTTTGCTTCGAAATGAGGAGTATTTGGGATGCTAAGAGGGGAGAAATGGAGGTGGAGAAGCTTTGGAGGTGTAAAGAGGGGAAGGGAGTAAGTTGGGGTCGGTTCCACTGCTAGCACTAGCTCGGTTTAGAAGGGGGCAAGAATGCGGGCGGTTGCACCGCTGGTTGGGGCGGTGCAACCATTTGCAACACGTGACAGCCGGCGGTGCTACCACCAGCTGGGCGGTGCTACCACCAGCTGGGCGGTGCCATCGCTTGCAGGTGGTGAGTGCTTGTTCTGACGGTTGTGTGGTCTGATTTGAATGTTTTTGCCTTGAGACGAGTTTTTATTTATGGAGCAATCAACTTTACTTACGTAATTATGTAAGAATTTCATTTTAAGATGAAATTTTGCATGATCAAGATAGATCTTGTGACACGCATACTCTACTTCAAATGTCGTACATATGTTTATGACAAATTATCCAAGTTAGTAAGGTTTGCAAGTTCATGACAAACTTGGTAAGCTTTGCAAGTTCATGACAAACTTTGCTTACAAGACGTAAGTTCATGATATAGTTGGATTCAAAAGTAATGAACAAATCAATTTGATGGGTTCGAAAATCCAGAGGATATGTGAAGGGAGAATCATGGGTTTCCAATTCTGAGGGATCAAATAGGATTGTATCTGTATCGCTCTTGTAATTTTAATTTTCTAATCCACTTTTTGTTATTTAGGCTAGGGAGCATTGCGTGTTCTTTTTGGATCTCGGGTCATGAATATCGAGAATCCAAAGAGCAGGATATTATTTCTTACTTCCAGCTTGTGATGGTTTACGTTTCGACAAGACATGATAATTTTTAGGTACCCATTTGCTTTTGGGTGCCTAAAAAATTGATTTACATTGTTTATCATGTTGCATTGAGTTTATCATGGTTCCTTTAGGAACCCAAATTAATTTGTTCGGACTAATTTTCTTGAATGGACACTGATGCGTTTTGTGTCCATGTTTGCAACAAAAGTTGCATTTGCTTTTGTGTCGAACATATAAGATGGGGCCTTTTATGAAGGTGGTTGGATTTTGGTGAGGACTTCTCACAAATTCGATTCCACTTCTTTTCGGTACGTGACCCTTGTTTGTAAGGATCATGTTCAAAGACTTGCTACCAACCTTGAATTTCTTCAAGGTGTCCTTAAGTAGCAAGTTTTCCTTTTAGAGAGTTTCTAGATCATGACATTTTTCACATTGAGCTAAACTATCATGATATTCAGTTTTTAATTTATCAAAATTGCTAACAAGACTATCATGCTTATTTTTCAGCAATTTATATTTTCTAATAATTATTTTGCATTCATCAAATAAGTCATGGAAGGTATTTAATAATTCATCAAATGATAAATCTACATCAATTAAATTTGTTACCTCTTCTCCGATGGCTATTAAGGCGTAATGAGCAATTTACTCGGTATTGGACTCCTCTTCTTCGGATGCGCTCGAGTCATCCCACGTTGCTTTGAGTGCCTTCTTCTTTGATGTTCTCTTCTTAGCTTGGGGATAATCACTTTTGTAGTGTCCCGGCTTTTTGCACTCGTAGCAAATAACTTGGTCCTTTTTGGGTTCAAGTTTATTTTTTTGTCACTTTTAAACTTGTTTCTTTTAATGAATTTTTTGAATTTCCTTGTTAGAAGTGTCAAGTCATCGTCATAGTCCTCATCCTTCCTGTTCTTTGGAAGGATGTCTTCTTGCTTAAATCTTTAGCCTCTTGAATAGTAGTGACTTTAGGGTCCCAACTCTTAGGAATGGATCTTAGAATCTTATTTACAAGCTCAAAATCCGAAAAACTTTTGTCGAGTCGTTTTAGACCATTGACGACATCCGTGAAACGGGTGTACATTTCGCCAATAGTCTCGCTCGGTTTCATTCGGAAAAGTTCAAAAGAATGTATCAATAGATTGATTTTTGACTCTTTCACTCTACTTGTGCCTTCGTGAGTCACTTCGAGTATATGCCAAATATCAAACGCGGTTTCACAAACGAAAACACGATTGAACTCATTTTTATCAAGCGCACAAAATAAGGCATTCATAGCCTTTGCATTAAGAGCGAAAGTCTTCTTCTCCAATTCATTCCAATCGATCATTGGAAGAGAAGACTTCGAAAATCCATTTTCGACAAGATTCCAAAGTTCAAAATCCATTGAAATAATGAAGATCCTCATTCAGGTCTTCCAATAGGTGTAGTCCGTCCCATTGAACATAGGTGGACGTGTAATAGAGTGGCCCTCTTGGTTTCCAGTGTATGCCATCTCTCTTAGGTTTTAATCCATTTGAGTGTTAACCTCGCTCCGATACCAATTGTTAGGATCAAGAGCACTAAGAGGGGGGGGGGGGGGGTGAATTAGTACAGCGAAAAACCTTCGACGTTTAAAATTGCGTTTGTACGATGAAATCATTTCTAACGTAAAACCGTTTTCGGAAACTTAACTTGAAAGCAAGTTCGTAAAGGAGTGCAGCAAAAGTAAAGAGGAAGTAAAGAACATATGGAGGTTTGCAGTAAGGTAAGCAGCAAGAATAAATGCAAGCCAGAGAGCACCGTAATTTTAGAGTGGTGCGGTCAATCTTGACCTACATCCACTTTTGGCTTCCTCCTCTAATGAGGTCACCGACGTCCACTAGAGGCCTTCATTCAATAGGTGAAGGCTAACCACCCTTTTACAGTTTTACTCCTTTTGACGGGCTTAAGAGACAACCCTTACAAACTTTTCTCTCCTCTCTTGAAAGATCAAAACTTAGAAGAAAAGAGGGAGAACTTCTAGCCTTTACAACACTTTTGAGCTCTAAAAATCATAGAGTAAGATTGGATTTTCGATGCCCTTTTATGCAGGAAAGGGTGGGGTATATATAGGCCCCAAACTGGTTTGAATTTGAAGCTCAAAAATGTCATTTCCCGGATTTCCGGGGTCCTGGCGGTACTACCTCTTGACTGGGGCAGTACAACCGCCTGGCAACTCAGAGACTGAGCCTCTGGGCGGTGCCACCGCCAGATAGAGGCGGTTGCACCGCCCAGTCTTGCTTGGAGACTAAGCCCAGGCCGTGCCACCACCTGACTAGGGTGGTTGCACCGCTTAGTAGAGCTCGGAGACGAGCTCAGGCGGTACCACCGCCTATCAGGGGCGGTTGCACTGCCCAGCCTAGCTCGGAGACTAAGCCCTGGGCGGTGCCCCCGCCGACCCAGGCGGTGCCACCGTTGGCCAAGAAATCTGGGTCTGAATGGGCAGATCCATTCGGCCCAATTTGGGTCTATCAAGGGCCCAATTGTCCTAAGATTAAGTTAATGGGATCACCTCCCATTTCTAACTTAATCATCATGCTAACTACGATATTTCTTAAGAGATTTACTGCAACTTGCTCCGGTGCATCAATCGCTTCTTCCGGCGAGCTTCTGAGGAACTTCCGTCGATCATCCGATGAACCCTCGGTGATGCTCCTGCGGACTTCCGACAAACTCCTGGACTTGTGACGATCCACTTGGCAAGTTCCGACAAGCTTCTTTTAACAAGCTTCTGGACTTCTCGGATTTGTTCCCTCAGAACCTCCGATGACCGTCCGGACTTTCGTCAAACTCTCGAACTCCCAACTTGATCATAGTCTTGACTCTGGCGCAACTCTAGCTGCATGTCTTGCTTTCATCGTAGTTAATCCTACACACTTATCTCAATATATGAATTTGATAACAAATAACAATGGACTTCATCATCAAAATCCGAGATTCAATAAAGATTTCGTCAGAAGTTTGGACGTTTGTCAGATGTTCTGCCGAAACTAACCGAGAAGTCTAGGAGCTTACCAAAGAAGCTCGTCGGAACTCGCTAAGAAAATCGTCGTAAAGTCCAGGAGCTCATTGGGAGTCCACCAGAACATTGCCGAGAGATCATCAGAAGATCGCTGGAAGCTCGCCGAAAAAATAATTGACATAACGGAATAAGAATGATTTGTTAAATGTATTAATCATTGTAGTTAGAACTTAAATTGAGTTAGGATTGGGAGGTAATCCCACTAACTCAGTTAGGGGTCAACTAGGCCCTTAATAGGGCTGAATTAGGCTGGATTGAACAAGCCCATTCAGCACCTAAAACCACAACCGGTAGTGGCACCACTAGGGCCGGCGGTGGCACCGCTTGGGACTTGGTCTCCTAGGTGTTCTAGGCAGTGGTACCACCCAGACTGGGCAGTGGTACCATCGGTAGTTAATGCTGTAAGCAGTGGTATCGCTGTCAAGCGATGGTATCGCTAGAGTTTGGTCTCCGAGCTCTGTCCGGTGGTCATACCGCCTAGACTGGGTGGTGATACCGCTTAGTGTCAAAGTGACAAGCAGTGGTACTGCCTAGTAATATTGGTAGTACCGCCAGTACCCTGGAAAACTGGGATGAGATACTTTTTTGCTCCAATTTTGAAGCCATTGGGGCCTATAAATACCTCACCTTTTTCTGCATGAAAGGGCACGAAAGTGCTCACATAATCTTGAATTCTTGGGGTGTTAAAGTATTGTAAAAGTGAGAAGAGTCCTCCCCTCCCTCTCTTAGCTTTGTAACCATCCAAGAAAGAGGAGTAAGGCTTGTAAGGGTTATCTCCGGAACCCAGTAAAAGGAGAAAGAGCTATAAAAGGTGTTTGGTCTTCGCCTATTGAAGGAAGACCATTAGTGGACACCTATGACCTCAACGAAGGAGGAATCGGAAGTGGATGTAGGTCACAATGACCGAACCACTATAAATTCTGGAGTGTTCTTTCCTTTCTGCAATTTCTATTTACTGCATTCAACTTTATTACATTGCAAACTAGCCAACCTTTTCCTCTCTACTTATTGAAAGTGAAACAAATGATTTGAAATGAAACTGATTTTTATCGTATGAAGTTTTTGGAATCAACGTAATTTTTTCGCTGCACTAATTCACCCCCCTCTTAGTACCGCTCTTGATCCTAACAATTGGTATCAGAGCAAGGTCATTCTTATTTGGTTTCAAACCCAAGAGAGATGGCATTTGCTGGCAACCAAGAGGGTAATTCAATCACACGTCCACCCATATTCAATGGTATGGATTATACGGATTGGAAGACTAGAATGAAGATTTTTCTAATTTAAATGGATTTTGAGTTGTGGAATCTTGTAGAAAATGACTTTCAAAATTCTTCTCTTCCAATGAGCGATTGGAATGAGTTGGAGAAGAAGACTTTCGCTTTAAATGCCAAGGCTATGAATGCCTTATTTTTCGCTTTAGATAAAAATGAGTTCAATCGAGTGTCTATTTATGAAACGACTTTTGATATTTGGCACATACTCGAAATCACTCACGAAGGCACTAGTAGAGCAAAGGAGTCGATGATAAATCTTTTAGTTCATACTTATGAATTGTTTCGGATGAAGCCAAGCAATACTATTGTCGACATGTATACCCGATTTATGGATATCGTCAAACTTAGTAAAAGTTTTTCTAATTTCAAACTTGTTAATAAAATCTTGAGATCCCTTCCAAAGAGTTGGGACCCTAAAGTAACGGTCATTCAAAAGGCCAAGGATTTAA
Organism: Musa acuminata AAA Group; assembly: GCF_036884655.1. NCBI lineage: Eukaryota > Viridiplantae > Streptophyta > Magnoliopsida > Zingiberales > Musaceae > Musa > Musa acuminata. The sequence continues at coordinate 13,552,548 of NC_088348.1, forward strand.
ATAAATTTTCTCTCGAAGAACTTATCGGGTCACTAATAACCTATGAGATGACTTGTAATGCTCATGAAGAGCTTGAGAACAACCTTCCAAAAAACAAGAAGGTTCAAAAAATCCAAAGAACAACCTTCCAAAGAACACTAAGAACTCAAGAATACCACTTGAAAGAAAATTCAAGTGATGAGGACTATAATGATTTAGCACTCTTGATAAGAAAGTTCAAAAAATTCATATAAATAAATAAATTTAAAAATAAATCTAAAAATAAATTTGAACCCAAGAAAGAATAAATTATATGCTACAAATGCAAGAAGCCAGGACATTTCAAAAGTGAATGTCCCCAAGCAAAGAAGAAGCAACAAAAAAAGAAGAAGGCTCTTAAAACAACTTGGGACGATTCAAGTATATCCGAAAAAGAGGAGCCAACCAACACCGAACAAGTTGCTCACTATGCACTAATGGCTATTAGAGATGAGAAATATTTACCATCATAAGCTAGGAGTAAGAAATGGTACCTTGATAGTTGATGCAGGCACATGACGAGAGATCCATCTCAGTTCTCTAAGCTCACTAGCCTAGATGAAGGGTATGTCATCTTCGGAGACAACAACAAGGGTAAAATCATTGGCAAATGAACCATAGGTATAAAATCCAATTTTTTGATTTGAAAATATGTTGTTGGTTGATGGCTTAAAGCATAATCTTTTGAGTATTAGTCAATTATGTAATAAAGGATACATCATTATATTTGAATCAAATGCTTGCATTATTGAAAAATCATACAAAAACACATCTATGATTGCCCTAAAACAAAATAATGTATATACTATCGACATTGATGATCTTTATAATAAAATATATTTTTTGGTTTTGAATGATGATACTTGGCTTTAGCACTAGAGATTAGGTCATGCTAGCATGAAACTAATCTCTCAAATCTCATCTAAAGAACTTGTATGAGGTATTCTTAACATTAAGTTCATTAAAGATAATGTATGTGATGCATATTAACTAGGAAAATAAATAAAAGGTAGTTTCAAAGCAAAGAATCAAATAAGCACTTCTAGACCATTGCAATTGATCCATATGGATTTGTTTAGACCAATTGATACATCAAGCCTAGGAGGTAGCAAATATGCCTTTGTTATTGTGGACAATTATAGTAGATATACTTGGACATACTTCTTGGCACACAAAAATGATTGCTTTAGGTATTTTTCTAAGTTTTGTAAACTTATTCAAAATAAAAAAGGCTTTATGATTTCATTAATTTGGAGTGAACATGGTGGTGAATTTCAAAACTGTGACTTTCAAAATTTTTATGAATCTAATGGATACAACCATAATTTCTCTACTCCAAGAAATCCTCAACAAAATGGAGTAGTAGAAAGAAAAAATAGAAACTTACAAGAAATGACAAGAACCATGTTGAACGAACATAGCCTTCCCAAATGTTTTTGGGCCGAAGCCATAAATACGGCATGCTATGTCATGAATAGGGTTCTAGTAAGACTATTACTCTCTAAAACTCCTTATGAGTTATTGAACAACAAAAAACCCAATGTTTCATATTTTAAAGTTTTCGGATATAAATATTTTTTCTTGAATGAAAAAGATGCCTTAGGAAAGTTTGATGCAAAATCCAATGAAGGAATTTTTCTTGGCTATTCTTCTATTTCTAAAGCATTTTGTATCTTTAACAAAAAAACTTTGGTTATAGAAGAATCTATTCATGTTGTCTTTAATGAAGATTCCAAATTTAAGAAAAATAAGTTTGATGATAATCTTAATTTTGATATTTTGAATTTAAATGAACCTTTTCCTTCAACTAGTAACTTGGATGCATCTTCTTACAAAATATCCTTACCCAAGGAATGGAAGTAAATAGATACTCATCCAAAGGAACTAATCATAGGAGACACATTAAAAGGGGTTCAAACTCGTTTTTCTCTTAAAAACTTTTGTGCATTTTCTTTCTCAAATTGAACCTAAATGCATTGACGAGGCCTTGAAAGATGATTCATGGGTTATCGCAATACAAAAAGAGTTAAATCAATTTGAGAGAAATGAGGTGTGGAAGGTTGTTTCGAGGCTAAATGACCATTTAGTTATTAGTATTAAATGGATCTTTAGAAAGAAGCAAGATAAATTTGATATCGTGGTTAGAAACAAGGCTAGATTAGTGGCCAAGGGTTTCAACTAAGAAGAAGTTATCAATTATGAAGAAACGTTCGCTCCTGTGGCACGATTAGAAGCCATATGGATACTCCTTTCCTATGCTAGTACTAATAATTTTAAGTTATTTCAAATGGATGTCAAAAGTTCTTTTCTCAATAGCTTTATTTCCGAAAAAGTTTATGTTGAACAATCTCCATTATTTGAGAATGATAATCTTCCTAATTATGTGTTAAAATTGACTAAAGCTCTATATGGATTGATACAAGCCCCAAGGGCATGGTATGAGAGACTTAGCTCATTTCTTATACAAAATAATTTCTCTAAAGAAAAGGTCGATACTATATTATTTATTAAAAATTTTGAGAATAATTTTCTTATTATTCAAATTTATGTTGATGATATTATTTTTGGTTCCATGAATGAATCTTTATGCGAATCATTTGCCAAAAGTATGAGCCAAAAAATTGAAATAAGTTTAATGGGTGAATTAACCTTCTTTTTAGGCTTACAAATTAAATAACTTAGTAATGCTATTTTTCTTAGTCAAATAAAATATGCATTAGACTTGCTAAAACAGTTTAAAATGGATAGTTAAAAGGCTATCAATACATCTATGAGTACCTCCACTAAGTTAGACATTGACGAAAGTGGAGAAAGCTTTGACCAAAAAGCTTATAGTGGTATGATAGGTAGTTTACTATACCTTAACACAACTAGACCAGACATCATGTTTAGCATAGAACTTTGTGCTAGATTTCAATCTAATCCTAAGCTATCTCATCTTAAAGCAGTTAAAAGAATTTTTAGATATCTTAAAGGAACCATTAATCTAGGATTATGGTATCCAAAATCTAAAATCTTTGAATTAATTGCTTATGCTGATGTGGATTTGCTAGATGTAGATTAGATAGAAAAAGCACATCTAAAACATGTAAATTCTTAGGTTATGCACTTGTCTCTTGGTCTTCCAAGAAACAAAACTCGGTTGCACTATCTACAACCGAAGCCAAATACATAGCTGTGAGTGCATGTTGTGTCCAAGTTGTATGGATGAAAATCACTTTAGAGGATTATAAGATTCACCATAAGAACATTCCCATAAAATGTGATAACACAAGTGTAATATGTTTAATAAAAAATCTCATTCAACACTCTAGAACTAAACATATTGACATTAGGTATCATTTCATAAGAGATCATGTTAATAACCATTACATATCTTTAGAGTTTATTGATATAAAACATCAATTAGCTGATATCTTTATAAAACTTTTAAATGAAGAATAATTTGATTTTATTAGAAGAGAGTTAGGGATGTTAAATTGTCCGACTGCATGAATTTGATGTATATGTTTTCCAGAATTTCTCGTTTTTTAAAAAAAAAGGCTTTGATGAAATTGTTTCATCTCGTATATTAGGCTTTCATGAAATCCGGAATATCAATCTACTTGGTATCAAATTTACTTCATAATTTTGTTTATGCACTTAGTCCCTTCACTTATGGAATTCATTAACAAACCTTAATGAATTAGTGTGAAGTTTAGTCGATTCTGAATGCATGGTCTTTCACGGATTTCACTCTTGTGAATTTTTTTTAATGAGAAATGGATTTGAAGTCTTATTCGTGGATTTGTTTTTCATATGATGCTCCCTTCCATGAATTCTTCCTTACTCTTCTCATGAAAGAAGAATTTTTATAAATGTTTGGTGTGTGATAATCACTTGCAAGATTGGGGATTTGATTTCGTATGGATATATTGATTCTTTTAATAAATCCCTTCTCTTTGTTAAAATTAAAGCATATTTAAAAAAAAACTTATTGTTTTTGACTTGATTCAAATCATTTCACAAATTTAGTTCTTAATGGATTCCCTGCTTACCTTCCTTCCTCTTCTGCATGCAATGTTTTGATGACAAAGGGGGAGAAGTTGATAAAATCTATTGCTTTAATGTTGATAACTTTTGATGTTGAGAACTTTTGAATGTTACCATACAACGATGCAAATTGTTGAATTATTCTCCTTTTTGTTGATGACAAAGGGGGAGAAATGATATGATAAATTAATGACAAATTGGCATTGTAAATGTATGTAATGTATCTTATCATAAATGCTTGTATGTTTTGACAAATTGGCATTTTAAATGTATGCAATGTATCTTTTCATAAATGCTTGTATCTTATCATGAATGCTTGAAATATGATTGGTATCGTCAAATACAAATACTTGAAAAATATCAAATTTTTGCTTGAAACGTATCATAATGTGGCATGATTACTTATAAATGTTTTATTCTAGCATCATACTTGATTTCGTATCAAAATGATAAATGTCTATATCGAAATTACCATGCTTTATTTTGTATTGGAATCATGCCTCGAATTAATGAATCATCATTTTTTTTAATTTTGAATCTTGGAAAGTTTCATATTTGAAATTTCTATCATATGTAAAATGATGATTGTTTATCACCTTTCTATATTGAACTTGAAAATGAATGTCAAACCTTGACATCATTTTTATAAATATGTGGCATCATATTTTGAATTAGTAAATCATGATAAGTATCGTGATATGAATGTTGATAAGTTTAAATGAATATAACTTATTTGTTGATGCTTGAATTCAAGAATATTTTTTCTCAAGTATGGCATATAGATAGGGGGAGTTAAGGTTAACTCCATCATCAATTGATTGTCATCATCAAAAAGGGGGAGATTGTTGAATCTCAAATTTTGATGATGAAATCAATTGGTAAATTGTTTCATCTAATTTATATGGTAAGAAAAGTGTGTAGGATTAACTACGATAGCGGTAAGATATAAAGCAAATATTGTGCCGGAGTCAAGATCGAGACTTCGTTGGGACATTGAGAGTTCGTTGGAAGTTCGAACGTTCATCGGAAGTTCTACCAGAACTAATCGAGAAGTCCAGGAGCTTGCCAAAAAAACTCGTTAGAACTCGCTAAGAAGATCGTCATAAAGTACAGGAGCTCGCCGGGAGTTCGCCGTGTTAGGAACGAGTCGGCACTAAGAGGGGGGATGAATTAGTGCAGTGGTAAAAATTACATCGGTTCGAAAATCTTCATATGTTAAAATCGATTCTAACAAAAACCATTTCGCAAAAAATCTTAACTTGAAACACATTCATAAATGTATTGGAAGCAGTAAGCAAGTAAAGTTTGCTGTAAATATAAATTGCTCAAATAGAAATGCAAACCGAGTTTTATAGTGGTTCGGTCATCGTGACCTATATCCACTCCGTCGATTCCTCTTTGTCGAGGCCATCGGCATCCACTATCAATCTTCCTTTAATAAGCGAAGATCAACCTCCTTCTTACACCCCTCTTCTCCTTTTCACAGATTTAGGAGACAACCTTTACAAGCACTTACTCCTCTCTCAAACTATTCTAACACTTAGACTAGAAGAGGAGGATTCTCACAAGAGATTATAATAGCGTTTTTCCCTTTTTAAATTCTCTGTGCATGTGTGAGTTAACTAGGGATGAGAGGGGTATTTATAGGCTTCATGTTGATTCAAACTCGGAGCCTAAAAAGGTCTCATCCTAGGTTTCCTAGGTACTAGTAGTACCATCGTCGTTCTTGAGCGGTACTACCATCGTAGGATTTGCCACTGGGCGGTACCATCGTTGATAGCATTCACTACCGGCGCTTGGGCAGTACCACCGCCCAGAATTCCTGGGGTGTTATTCCCCAGGCGGTACCACCACTGGCCAAGCTTTCAGCACCCTAGTTGTGCCTTGAATCTAGCCCAAACCAGACCAAGTTCGGGCTAAGTTGGCCCCTAACAGAGTTGATGGGATTACCTCCCAATCCCAACTCTAATTATATGCTAACTATGATTCCTAAGACATATTCTAAGCAAGATAAGTCCGTTTCTTTCGGCGAGCTTCCGGCAAACTTCCGACGATCTCTCAGCAATGTTCCAATGGACTCCCGGCAAGCTCCTGGACTTCACAACGATCTTCTTGGCAAATTCCAATGAGCTTCTTTGGCAAGCTCCTGGACTTCTCAGTTGGTTCCGGCAGAACTTCCAACGAACGTCCAGACTTCCGACGAACTCTCGAACTCTCAACGAAATCACGTTATTGACTCCGGAACTTCATTTTGCTTTATGCCTTACTATCGTAGTTAATTCTGCACACATAAAACTACACTTCGATCTAGACAATTATTACTAAGCATTAATAATGTCGTCCGGCATGTCATTGGTCCATCAATGCTTCGTTTGATTTTTCGACGCATCATCCTCTCTTATAGCCTATTGCCCAATCAGCCAGTTGACCTCCGCAACTACGATATCCTTAGTGCAATATCCGTTCTTCTTAGCCCGATGCCCGAATCTATGGCTTGAATCCTTTTGTCAATATGTCGACCGATCCTCCAGCCCGACGTCCAATCTTTTGACATGTTTTCCTCTAGCCCAACATAATTCTTCATTCTTTAATTGTCTCTCTTTGATCGAAGCATCCTACGTCACTCAAAACACAGATCAAATCATAAACACTTATCAGTTGGTTTCATCATCAAAATTCGAGATTCAATAATCTCCCCCTTTTTGATGATAACAACCAATTGATGACGAAATTAACCTTAACTCCCCCTATCAATATGTCATATTGATATAACCTTGAATTCAAGTTGAATTCAAGTCATTGCAAATTTTATCATGAATATTTGTAACATATCATCATGCATAACATGATCATACTTCTCCCCTTTTGTCATCAACAAAAAGAAGAAGTTCCAACTATTAAGTGTTTTAGATATAAGTTTAAATCATTGCATAAAAAACATAATATCAAGTTTTATCATCATGCAATTTGTAAGCTAGAAAATTTAGCAAGTGTTACATCATGCAAGCTATCAAATTTTAGATATGCAAGGTAGTAAGAAGCAAGTTTACAACATACAAGCTAGCAAAAATTTCGAAAGCAAATGCAAGATAGTTTTCTTGTTGAAGTGTGTAAGCTAGCGATTCTTGCTTCCTATTGCAATGTGAAAGTTGCAAGTTTTGCTTCTTGAGATTGGCAAGATAGTAATGTTCAAGATAGCAAGCTCTTTCTTCTCTTTTAAAAAGTGTCATTTTTGCTTCCTTTGCAAAGTGGAAGCTAGCAAAATTTTACATTATTTTACAACATTCAAGCTAGCAATTTGGCAAGTGTTACTTCTCTTTGAAGTATGAAGGCTAGCAAGTTTTTGAAAAATAATGCAAGATAATAAGCTAGCAAGATACAATGTTTTACATGAAGTAAGCTACATGAAGTACATTTGCATCTTCTCTTTAGATGTGCAAGCAAGCAAGTAAGTTTTTGCATCTTCTTGACTTGTGCAAGCTAGGTATCTCCCCCTTTGTCATTGTAAAAAAGAAGGGAATAATATAATTTTATATCTCTTTTTTCCTTTACAATAATTTTCAAATCATGACAACCGATGAATAACAAAGATGAAAAATCAAGTTATGAATGTCAAAACAATTTTTCATCATGAATATTTTATCATTGCATGCATCATTATCATAAATTGAAGTATTACATGCATAATATCAAATCGTCATTCATAATTACATTAATGTTTCAATCACTATTTTAATATGTTTGTGCATCATTATAGTTTCTATTTACAACATGCACAATTTTAAAACTTTACATATCATCCTTCTTCTATGCATGATACTAAAAATAATCAATTATCATATCATACATGATACTCATAAGCTAGCATATTTATATCATTTTAGAGCATCAAAACAATATCATGAGTATTTCATGCATTCATATAATCAATATTTCAATCCTTATTTCAATCATAAAAAATGAAAGATAAAGTCTAAAATTCGAGAAATCAAGAGAAACCATGATCTATTTTAACAAATCTCCTCTTAAATAATTAACAAAAAGAACTCTTAGGAGATCATGATATAGATAAAATTCATTTAATCTTGTAGGAGAACAAGACCTCAATTCATGCATATAAAATATTATGATTCACATAGAAAATCTCTTCTTTAGTAAAATACTAAGAAAAATTGTAGGAGTACAAAGAAGAGATCTTGATTAAAAAAAATATCTCAAGTAATTCCAATAAACGAAGATCATGATTTTGATCAAACTTATTCAAATTCAGATTATCAAAATCATTAACATCGTTTCAAGAAAATTCGGTGAAGACAATGTAAATAGATTCTCATGAGAACTCGATTCATGCATAATATCTCAATTTTTAATGAATGTCATAAGACATGATTTATTTCAACAAATCTCTTCTTTTATAAGTGGATAAAAGAAACATAGGAGATATTGATTCGTGCATAAGAAATCTCAAGTTATAAATTTTGAAAAACCAAGATGAAGCTCATTTAAATACAAATCATCAAATCAAGATCATTTTCAACAGATTACATAAGATGGATTCATCACTAAGAATTACTTATTGAAAAATTGAAAAGCTTTAGAGGTATATTCAAGAAAAATATGTATTCCCCCTTTTTGTTTTAATCTAAGTGATTTGATTTCATACAAGCATGACTTTGTCTTTTTATGCCAAACAAAAATATGCATCAATATTTAAAACTGAAAAAGAACTTTCATAATGGCAAAGATCGATAATCCATAAATCACCCAAAAATCATTATTACTTCAAATCATCATGCATAATTTTGAAAGATAAACTCATTAAGCATGATATCAAATCATTACTTCAAATCAAACATGATTTCATGAATCATAGATCATCTTCAATCAAAATTGAGAAACAATATGATTAACCAACATAATACACATTAATGCTTCTTAAAAACATACATAGGATTATCATTAGATTTAAGTCTAACATTTTTATTCATTTATCATAAAACATATAATTTTCATGATCATTTTCAAAATTACTAGAAAGATAAGCATAATCCCAATTTTTTAGCATTTTCATTACATTATTAAACATGTAATTTTCAAGAAAAATAAATTTTCTAAACTAAAATAACTCATGAAAAGTATTATGTAATTTTGAAATAAGGCAAAGGGGTTTTGGTTACCTCATTGTAGAAAGCCATTAAGCCGTAGTTTGCCACCTCGCCTTTATTGATTTTCTTCTTATCTTCGGATGAGCTCAATTCGTCCAAAGTTGCCTTCTTCTTCTTTTTAAGTTCATTTTTATTTTTGATTCTTGTTTTAAAAACTTCATGAGGAGTTCAAGTTCACCATCACTTAGAGTTTATGCTCGAGTGGTCTTTAATTGTTCTAAGTCCGAAATCCTTCTTATTATTTGGAAGATGGTTTTCAAGTTCTTTATGTGCATTGCACGTCATTTCATAGGTCATCAAAGACCCTACAAGTTCTTCAATTGGTAAATAATTTAAGTTTTCTCATTCTTGAATAGCCGTTACTTTTGAATCCCAACTCTTATTAAGAGAACGTAAAATCTTGTTTACAAGTTCAAAATATGAAAAACTTCTACCAAGTGCTTTTAAACCATTGACGACATCCGTAAAATGGGTATACATATCAATAACAGTTTCACTTGGCTTCATTCGAAAAAGTTTAAAATTATATATTAAAAAGTTGGACAAAACTTGTACTATAAATCCTTGTACTAATTTCCAATTTGGACAAAACTTATTTGATCTAAATCTAGACTTGTAAATCTTTCTTTTGATAGCTTATTTGAAGAATTCGGAGTAAAATTGCCTACCCAAACTTTTATTTCAATTGACCCTATAGATTTCGAAAAATAGGGATCGTAACTTTCGTCCTTTTGATACTAAACTACTTATAAGTCCTTGTTGGAAACTCTGATTTATTTAAAACTTATTTTATTAGAAATTAGAGTCATAGATCTTTCTTTTGGTATGTGGATTAAGGATTTAGAATCCAAATGCATGCCTAGTTTTCTATTGAAACCGACCCTATAAATTCTATAACATAGAGATTTTGATCTCTGATCTTTAGTTACCAAATTATTTGTAACTCTCTGTTGGAAATTTTGATTCGTATGAAACTTCTTTTATTTAAAAGTAGATTAAAATATCTTTCCAATAATATAATTCTGGAGTAATTTGGAGAATAATTAGTTATCAAAATAATTCTGGAGTCAAGCTTTGGTCGATTTCGCCTATTCTTGTTTCATTCCCTTTATAAATTAATTTTATTTAGCATTCTTTCTTCAATTGACTTTATATTACTACTTTGAATTCTTGTATGCTTTTATCCTTAAATTATTTGTATTCTTGAAATATGTTATGAAAAGTTTATGTTGTATCGTATTATTTTATATGGGCACATGTATGTTCCGTTGTTCCGTATGTACTTTCGATATGTGCCAAAATCCTTGTATGCTCTTGCCTTTATTTTCTTTCAAATTTGAATGTATTTCTAAAAGATTATGTTTACATCATATTGACACCTAAAGGCACATGTCATGCCCCCCCTGAATTTACTCTTCATTCAGGAGGTGTGAACCTAACCATAAATCAACAATATTATAATTCAACAATAATCTGAGATCCAAACACATATTTGAGGCCACTAAGAAAACATTCAAGTCAAAATTCATCTCTATAATCCACAATTTATAAAACCTATGTAGTTTATCATCATACCATCGTATCACTTAATGATTCATAATATCCAAAGCCAACTCAACTAAACCCTAACCACATCATAATTCCATAAATATGAGAATCTAATAATCACAAAACCAACGTGTATCATATATTTATATCATTACACAATTTAAACTTAATATTCCCAAAATCCCGATATTAGGGGTACTTTTCAAATAGTTACAAGATACATCAATCTAGATTTATTGTTGATATAAACAAAAGGAACTTATACAATATCATCTTATTAAGTACGAAAGATTTATCCCAAAATCTTATAGCTTTCCACTACCTCAACCCAATTTACACATTTTAGCGAGCGATAAGCTATCCTAAAAAATTTATATAGCAACGGGGTGAGCATATAAAGCTCAGCAAGTGACTAACATATCCATAGCAAAGAAGATAGTTTTCAAACAAATAAGGTATCAAAATATAAAGCAAAAATACAAGACAAAACAAAAGCATGTTTTGTTTGAATACAAAATTACAATGTCATATCGTTCGAAGTATGTTTTGTTCATATAATCGAGGAAAGGTAATTGGAGCATATCATTGGCATAAGGAGCACCTCCAAGGCATATGGTATTTTTCAAGACATAACAAACACATATAAACATTTCGAAACATATCAAAGAACAAAACATGAACAGAAGCTAAAATATCACATAGCGTTGCATTCATTTTATTCTTATCCAAAGCATGCATAACAACACAGCCAAAGCTTTGGATATCATGTCAAACATATAGAAGGTGAAGTGGGATCATAACATAATATGGTCCATCCATTTCTAAATGACCACCAAACATAAGTCTCCTACGTTTGGGAGCTTCATCCACCCACATTTGAGTGAAGTCACAGGGGGCCTGTGTCACGCCCCCCTGAATTATCGCATTCAGGAAGTGTGACCCTGTCTAAAAATCAATAATATTATAATTGATCATCAATTCAATCCAGGATCCAATCTAACAATTTGAGGATACTAAGAATCATTCAATCTATCAATATTCACAATTCATAAACATGTACATTACATAAATCATAATCCACTTCACTTAGAGATTCACAAAATCCAAAGACAAGTCAACTAAACATCAACCACAACACAAATCCATAATCATAGAAGTATATACAATCACAAAAAGATAATTATTTACCATGAGTTCTTATCCTTACACATCTTAAACTTATCATTCCATACACATGAGCGGTCCTTTGACATTTTACAACACATAAGTATCAACAGATTCTTAACGATACATCAGAAGTAAAGTTTACTATACAACAAAAACCATCATCCAACAAAGATTAGCTCAAAAATCTTCTAGCCTTTCACTGCTTTAACCCAATTCTAGCTTTTCAGTGCGTGACAAGCTACCCTGAAAAATTTATATAGCAACGGGGTGAGCATAAAGAGCTCAGCAAGCGTCTAACATATCCATGGCGATAGGAGAAGTTCAAGCAAGCTTAGTATCAAGATACAAAACTAGAAATACAAGTGTTCATTTGAAGTCATCTCTTTTGATATAAAATCACAAAGGTTTACCTCGTTCAAAAACAGGCATTAGACATAACAATAGGAGAAAGGAAATTAGAGCATTTCATTGGCAAAGGAAGCATTTAGGCATGTATCAAATGGCACATGAAGTATTTAGGTGCATATCCAAAGGTATAAGAGTGTTTGGGGGCATAATAATGACAAACGAAACACTTCAAAGTATAATAAGTGAACCGAATAATGAACACAAGCTTGAATGTCATTCTTGATGTAGCATGCATTCCATTTTTATCCAAAGCATAATATGAACTCATAAACAAAGCTTTGGATATCATATCAATGAGCATAGATGGCGCTGTGGGACCACATACATAATGTGATTCATCCATTTCTGGATGACCACCAAGCATAAGTCTCCCACGTCTGGGAGCTCCATCCACCCACGTCTGAGTGAAGTCAATGGGGCCGGCAGAGCAATCGCGGGCTCTAAGCATAACTCCCTTTACCATTTCTGGCAAAGGTTCACAATATCCCACAAGACACCAGAGTACAAAAGGGTAGTATGAACAATAACATTGACACATATCAGAAACACATGCGGAACAACGAAGATATGCATGTGCCTTATCAAACAAGGAGATGCAAACAAAGCATTACATAATAAATTTCAGTTATACAATAATTTCAGGATGAACAATACAAGAACTTCAAAGGACTAATATAAAGCTCAATTGAAGAAGAATTTAGCAGAAATCAATTTTCCAATAGGATGAAAATTGAATAGGCAAATCCCAACAAAGTTTTCAATTATGACAGGATTTGAATGGTATAGTTTCTGAATTGTTTGAGTGACCAAATATGCTCTAAATCACTAAAAATAGGTGTCATTGGAAAGCTGTATCAATCTATTTTCCGATGAACTCAGATTTATAATTTTTTTATTTCTTAACAGGAAGTTACACCAAATAGAGTAAAGGAAGGTCAGAAATGATCATCCCTGTTTTGCAGACTTGATAGAATCGATTTAAACAGAAGTTTCAGAAGGCAAACATACTTCAAAATTTCCAACTAGGTGTCAAAAGAAAGATACACGAATCTAGTTTCCAAGGAACTAAGTTTTGCTTAATTCAGAATTTTCTCTAGAGAGTTATGAGCAATTTAGTAACAGAAGGTCAGAAATTTCAGTCCCTATTTTGCAGAATCTGTAGGGTGAATTGAAACAGAAGTCTTAGTAGTCATTTAAACTCCGAATCATTCAATCTTAGTGTCAAAATAAAGATATTTGAGTCTACTTTCAAATGGAATAGGTTTTGTCTAAATCAGAGTTTATTACAAAATGTTATGACCGAAATATTGAATAGAGGTCAGATTACCGAAAAATTTCAGATTCATGGATTTGTATCAAAAATGAAAGAACGGTTTGGTACTAAGCTGAAATCTTCTGAATTATGAAGAATTAAAAGGAAAACAGAGATTAGGAATTCTGTAGGAAGAGGTTAGGACACTTGCCTTAAACAAATTTGATTCCCAAATGGGGGGAGTTGATGCAAAACCTCAATCAAATCTTCTTCTTCAATTCCTCTTCTTCTTCTTCTTCTTCCCTTCTCTTCTCAAACTCACGTTGGCTGCAACTCTTCAGGTTTGTTTTCTTTAACTTTTCATCTAATTATTTGGGTTTTGGCTAATGCAAAAGTTGCAAGGTGTCATGCATGCATGAAAAGGGCTAGGTGTCATCTTTAGAGCAAAGATAAGCGGCACCAACCTTAGGTTAGATAGTGACACATGTCCACTATATTTTTTGTTTTATTTTGTTTTTTTTTTTTTTAAACTTAAATCTGAAACTTTCATAAATCATATTAAACTTCTATTATAATATTATTTAATATAAAAAAATTATTAAATAATCCTCATATTTACAAATAAGCATTTATTAAATTTTTAAAAATGGGGGATATTACACTCTCCCCTCCTTAAAAGAAAATTTAGTCCTCTAAATTTATCATACCTCATTCAGCGAAAAGATGAGGATAAGCTTTCTTCATTTCTTCCTCTAGCTCCCAGGTCGTTTCATTTGTAGAATGATGCTTCCAAATTACTTTAACCAGAGTAATGATTCTATTTCTTAAGATCTTCTCCTTTTTATCAATAATCCGAATGGGCTCTTCCTTGTAAAATAAGTCTTTCTCAATCACAATCGGCTCATACTCAATGACATGAGAGGGATCAGGTATATACTTTCTGAGCATTGACACATGAAATATATCATGAATATGACACATCGATGGTGGTAAGGCAATCTTGTAAGCGACAGAGCCAATTCTTTCAAGGATCTCAAAAGGTCCAATGAACCTTGGGTTTAACTTTCCTTTCTTTCCAAATCTTGCAACGCCTTTGGAAGGGGAGACCTTTAGGAATACAAAATCCCCTACTTGGAACTCGATATCTCGTCTTCTGTTATCAGCATAGCTCTTTTGCCGACTCTGAGCAGCCTTTAGCCTTTTTATGATAACCTGAATCTTTTCAGTAGTCTCTTGTACTTTATCTGGTGCTAACAACTTCCTATCACCAACTTCTTCCCAACATATAGGCGTTCTGCATTTTCGCCCATACAATGCCTCATAAGGAGCCATCTGAATGCTCGAATGGTAACTATTATTGTAAGTGAACTCAATAAGAGAAATATCTTTATCCCATTCACCTCTCCAATCCATAACATAGGCTCTAAGCAAATCCTCAAGTACTTGAATTGTTCTTTCAGATTGACCATCGGTCTGAGGGTGATAGGCAGTGCTAAACTTTACTTTGGTGCCCATAGAATCTTGTAATCTCCTCCACAATCTAGAAAGAAATCTGGAGTCTCTATCTGAGATAATCTCCTTCGGGACACCATGAAGTCTTACTATTTCATCAACATACAAATCTGCAAGCTTATCAAGAGAATAAGTCATATTGATTGGTAAGAAATGTGCAGATTTGGTTAACCTATCAACAATGACCCAAATAGCATCGTGCTTTCTAGAGGTTCTGGGTAATCCTGAAACAAAGTCCATAGTAATGCATTTCCATTTCCATTCAGGAATATCTAAGGGCTGTAATAAACCTCCAGGTCTCTGGTGTTCTGCTTTGATTTGCTGACAAGTCAAACACCTTGAAACATATATTGCAATCTCCTTCTTCATGCCTTTCCACCAATAATGACTTTGGAGATCTCTGTACATTTTTGTGCTACCAGGATGCATAGTGTACTTTGAATTGTGGCCTTCGTTCAAAATTTGGTTCTTGATATCTGAGTCATTTGGAACACATATTCTATCCCCAAATCTCAATAGGCCATCATCTGAAATTTGAAAATTCAACTTCAATCCCTTTTCAACTTCATTCCTCAAGTATATTAAATGTGGATCTCGTAGTTGTCCTTCTTTAATTTGTTGAATGAGATCAGTTTGCACCTGGATAGAGGCCATCAACATTATTGAGTCTTGCCCTTTCCTTATTACATTTGAATCATAATTTCTTTCTAATAGCTTCCATTGCTTCACCACTAGACTAGCCATAAAACTTGTAGATTTTCTACTAAGTGCATCAGCTACAACATTTGCTTTACCTGGGTGATAACGGATGGTACAATCATAATCCTTCAGAAGTTCTATCCATCTTCGCTGCCTCATATTTAACTCCTTCTGTGTAAAGATATACTTTAAACTCTTGTGATCAGTGAAGATATCAAATGTCCGCCCATACAAGTAATGTCTCCAAATCTTTAGAGCAAAGATGATTGCTGCCAATTCCAAATCATGAGTCGGATAATTCAATTCATAATTCTTTAGCTGCCTTGAAGCATAAGCAATTACTTTCCCTTCTGGCATCAAAACACTTCCAAGGCCTTTTCTTGAAGCATCAGTATAAACTACAAATCCTTCATTACCACTTGGAATAGTGAGAATAGGGGCACTAGTTAATCTTCTTTTTAATTCTTGGAAACTTTGCTCACAATCACCACTCCATTCAAATTTCGCATTCTTTTGAGTCAGTTTGGTAAGGGGATGAGCAATTTGAGAAAATCCCTCCACAAATCTCCTGTAATAACCTGCCATGCCCAAGAAACTTCTAATTTCTGTTACATTTGTTGGCACTTCCCAATTAACTACTGCTTCCACCTTCTTTGGATCAACAGATATGCCCCTTCCTGAAATCACGTGGCCTAAGAAAGCAATTTCCTTCAACCAAAATTCACATTTGCTGAACTTTGCATACAGCTTCTTTTCTCTTAGTATAGATAATACATCTCTCAAGTGTTTATCATGCTCTTGATTACTTCTTGAATATACTAATATGTCATCAATGAATACAATTACACAATCATCTAAGAGTGGCTGAAATATTCTATTCATCAGTTCCATAAAAGCTGCAGGAGCATTAGTCAAGCCAAAAGGCATAACTAAAAATTCGTAGTGACCATATCGGGTCCTAAAGGCTGTTTTTGGAATATCCTCCTTCTTGACCTTCAACTGATAGTAACCTGATCTTAGATCAATCTTGGAGAATACTTGTGCACCCTGCAATTGATCAAACAAGTCATCAATCCTGGGTAGGGGATACTTGTTTTTTATGGTCACTTGATTCAACTGTCTATAATCAATACAAAGCCTCAACGTCCCATCCTTCTTCTTAACTAATAGCACTGGAGCACCCCACGGTGAGACGCTGGGTCGAATGAAACCCTTATCTAACAATTCTTGTATTTGCTTCTTCAATTCCTCGAGCTCGAGTGGTGCCATTCTGTAGGGTGGCTTAGATATTGGGGCTGTCCCAGGGACCAAATTAATAGCAAATTCTCCCTCTCTATCTGGAGGTAAACCAGGCAATTCATCTGGAAATACATCAGGGAACTCTTTGACCACTGTAATTTCATTTAGGTGAGTTTCTTGATTTGAATGCTCCTTTACACACACAATGTAACAAAAACAACCCTTCTGCATAAGACGATAAGCTTGAAGTGTTGATATCAAGCAAGGAGGCAAATCATGCCTAATACCCTCAAAGTAAAATATAGGCTGATCTGGTATGCAGAAAGTAATTATTTTTGTATAGCAATCAATACTAGCATGATAGGAAGATAGCCAATCCATGCCAAGTATAATATCAAAACCTTGGATTTCTAGGAGTATCAAATCGGCAAGGAGTTCATGTTCTCCAATAGAAATCAAACAAGATGGATAAACCAGATTTGTAGTCAAGGAATCCCCAACAGCAGTAGTTACGTGTAGCAAATAATCTAGTGGTTTAGGTTGAATGCCCAAGTAACAAGCAAAATATTGTGAAACAAAAGACAAGTTGGAGCCAGGATCAAACAAAACTTTTGCATTTCTATTAGAAACATGTAGAATACCTTTAACCACTGATTTAGAGGCTCTGGAATCTTGTTCTGTGATAGCATATACTCTAGCATGGGCTGTCGGCTTAGGGAGTAGCGGCTCTTTCTTCTTGTTTAGTGGGCAGTCTCTAACTTTATGATCTAACTTTCCACAAGCAAAACAGGCTCCAGTCACCCGAAAACACTCACTTGTTTCATGATTACGTCCACATTTTGTACACGATAGAGTTCTTTGCGATGAAGTTCCTTCCTCAAATCTAGGTACCTTTACCTTCTTGTTACTTCTTTCTGCTTCATTTCCTCTCTTACTTTTACCAACAAACTTATCCTTGCTATTCTTGTCCCTGATTTCTTGGATCTCCTCCAAGTCTTTTTCAAGTATGAAAGCTCTTTCTACTACATCAGTGTATACTTGGAGTTTTAAAACTGATATCCGGCTTCTTATTGCCGGCCTTAATCCTCTTTCAAATCTTCTTGCTTTCCTATATTCATCATCAATCATATGTGTGGCAAATCTAGAGAGCTCGGTGAATTTAGACTCATATTTGGCTACTGTCAAATTTCCCTGGATGAGATTCAGGAATTCCAATTCTTTCTGCTCTCTGATACAATCTGGAAAATATTTATCATTGAACTTCTCTGTAAATACCTTCCAAGTGATTGGCTCCTGTCGAGCTTCAGAAATCCTCTTCATAGTTCGCCACCAGTGCTCAGCCTCTCCTTCTAGCATGAAGGTGGCAAGAGAAACCTTCTTATCATCTGGGCAATTTAAAACATCAAATATTTTCTCCATCCGCATCATCCATTGTTCTGCTACCATTGGATCAGGCTCACCACCAAAACTGGGAGGACTAAGCTTTTTAAACTGTTCAATTCCCAACCCAGTCTGGTTTGAATTCCCACCTTCATCATTTCTTCCCGGTCGGACTTGTTGTTGCATTACTTGTGTCATCGCCTCTAGAGTTTTCATAATTCCACTCAATTGATCAGAAGTAGATGCAACAGGAGAACCAGATGACCTTGTCATCCTTGCTTCCTAAAAATAACAAAAAAAAAAAACTTTTGATCAGTCTCTAAATAAAAATCACTAAACCTCAAAATTTATTACACATCTAGTATATCAAAATTCTTAGAAATCCTCAAATCATGCTCTGATACCAACTATGTCACGCCCCCCTGAATTATCGCATTCAGGAAGTGTGACCCTGTCTAAAAATCAATAATATTATAATTGATCATCAATTCAATCCAGGATCCAATCTAACAATTTGAGGATACTAAGAATCATTCAATCTATCAATATTCACAATTCATAAACATGTACATTACATAAATCATAATTCACTTCACTTAGAGATTCACAAAATCCAAAGACAAGTCAACTAAACATCAACCACAACACAAATCCATAATCATAGAAGTATATACAATCACAAAAAGATAATTATTTACCATGAGTTCTTATCCTTACACATCTTAAACTTATCATTCCATACACATGAGCGGTCCTTTGACATTTTACAACACATAAGTATCAACAGATTCTTAACGATACATCAGAAGTAAAGTTTACTATACAACAAAAACCATCATCCAACAAAGATTAGCTCAAAAATCTTCTAGCCTTTCACTGCTTTAACCCAATTCTAGCTTTTCAGTGCGTGACAAGCTACCCTGAAAAATTTATATAGCAACGGGGTGAGCATAAAGAGCTCAGCAAGCGTCTAACATATCCATGGCGATAGGAGAAGTTCAAGCAAGCTTAGTATCAAGATACAAAACTAGAAATACAAGTGTTCATTTGAAGTCATCTCTTTTGATATAAAATCACAAAGGTTTACCTCGTTCAAAAACAGGCATTAGACATAACAATAGGAGAAAGGAAATTAGAGCATTTCATTGGCAAAGGAAGCATTTAGGCATGTATCAAATGGCACATGAAGTATTTAGGTGCATATCCAAAGGTATAAGAGTGTTTGGGGGCATAATAATGACAAACGAAACACTTCAAAGTATAATAAGTGAACCGAATAATGAACACAAGCTTGAATGTCATTCTTGATGTAGCATGCATTCCATTTTTATCCAAAGCATAATATGAACTCATAAACAAAGCTTTGGATATCATATCAATGAGCATAGATGGCGCTGTGGGACCACATACATAATGTGATTCATCCATTTCTGGATGACCACCAAGCATAAGTCTCCCACGTCTGGGAGCTCCATCCACCCACGTCTGAGTGAAGTCAATGGGGCCGGCAGAGCAATCGCGGGCTCTAAGCATAACTCCCTTTACCATTTCTGGCAAAGGTTCACAATATCCCACAAGACACCAGAGTACAAAAGGGTAGTATGAACAATAACATTGACACATATCAGAAACACATGCGGAACAACGAAGATATGCATGTGCCTTATCAAACAAGGAGATGCAAACAAAGCATTACATAATAAATTTCAGTTATACAATAATTTCAGGATGAACAATACAAGAACTTCAAAGGACTAATATAAAGCTCAATTGAAGAAGAATTTAGCAGAAATCAATTTTCCAATAGGATGAAAATTGAATAGGCAAATCCCAACAAAGTTTTCAATTATGACAGGATTTGAATGGTATAGTTTCTGAATTGTTTGAGTGACCAAATATGCTCTAAATCACTAAAAATAGGTGTCATTGGAAAGCTGTATCAATCTATTTTCCGATGAACTCAGATTTATAATTTTTTTATTTCTTAACAGGAAGTTACACCAAATAGAGTAAAGGAAGGTCAGAAATGATCATCCCTGTTTTGCAGACTTGATAGAATCGATTTAAACAGAAGTTTCAGAAGGCAAACATACTTCAAAATTTCCAACTAGGTGTCAAAAGAAAGATACACGAATCTAGTTTCCAAGGAACTAAGTTTTGCTTAATTCAGAATTTTCTCTAGAGAGTTATGAGCAATTTAGTAACAGAAGGTCAGAAATTTCAGTCCCTATTTTGTAGAATCTGTAGGGTGAATTGAAACAGAAGTCTTAGTAGTCATTTAAACTCCGAATCATTCAATCTTAGTGTCAAAATAAAGATATTTGAGTCTACTTTCAAATGGAATAGGTTTTGTCTAAATCAGAGTTTATTACAAAATGTTATGACCGAAATATTGAATAGAGGTCAGATTACCGAAAAATTTCAGATTCATGGATTTGTATCAAAAATGAAAGAACGGTTTGGTACTAAGCTGAAATCTTCTGAATTATGAAGAATTAAAAGGAAAACAGAGATTAGGAATTCTGTAGGAAGAGGTTAGGACACTTGCCTTACACAAATTTGATTCCCAAATGGGGGGAGTTGATGCAAAACCTCAATCAAATCTTCTTCTTCAATTCCTCTTCTTCTTCTTCTTCTTCCCTTCTCTTCTCAAACTCACGTTGGCTGCAACTCTTCAGGTTTGTTTTCTTTAACTTTTCATCTAATTATTTGGGTTTTGGCTAATGCAAAAGTTGCAAGGTGTCATGCATGCATGAAAAGGGCTAGGTGTCATCTTTAGAGCAAAGATAAGTGGCACCAACCTTAGGTTAGATAGTGACACATGTCCACTATATTTTTTGTTTTATTTTGTTTTTTTTTTTTTTTAAACTTAAATCTGAAACTTTCATAAATCATATTAAACTTCTATTATAATATTATTTAATATAAAAAAATTATTAAATAATCCTCATATTTACAAATAAGCATTTATTAAATTTTTAAAAATGGGGGATATTACAGCCTGTTAGGATCAAGAGCACTAAGAGGGGGGAGGGGTGAATTAGTGCAGCGGAAAACCTTCTACGATAAAAAAAACTACGTTCGTTCGATAAAAGTGATTTCAGTAAGAAAGCCGATTCGTAAATCACTTTAACTTTTGATTAAGTGAGATGCAGCAAAGATATAAATGCAGTTTGCAGTTATGGTTCAAATTAGATAGTAGGCGCAAACTGAAATATGATATTCGTACGAAAAAACTGATTTACGTCTAAATGCTGATTCGTAAATTACTTGATTAAGCGAGATGCAGTTAAAGCAAGGATATAAAGGCAGTCTGTAGTTATGATAGAAATCAAAATGTAAACGCAAACTGAAATATTATGATCGTACGATAAAACTGATTTACGTCTAAACGTCGATTCAAAAAGTGCAAATCTTGAAACCCAATCGTATATGCGCAGAAAGCAGTAATCTTTTGAGGAGGTTTCCAATAAAGATAATATACTCAAAGTAAATGCAAACCGAGATTTAGAGTGGTTCGGTCAATCTTGACCTACATCCACTTTTGGCTTCCTCCACCGACGAGGTCACCAACATCCACTAGAGGCCTTCCTTCAATAGGCGAAGGCCAACCACCCTTTTACAGTTTCACTCCTTTTGACGGGCTTAGGAGACAACCCTTACATAATTTTCTCTCCTCTCTTTAAAGATCAGAACTTGGAAGAAAAGAGGGAGAAGAACTTTTGGCTTTTACAATAATTTTGAGCTCTAAAAATCACAGAATAAGATCAGGATTTCGGTGTGTTTGAGTGCCCTTTCAGTGCTGAAAGGGTGGGGTATTTATAGGCCCCAATCCAGTTTGAATTCCGAGCTCAAAATTGTCAATTCCCGGAATTCCGGGATCTGGCAGTTGCACCGCCTAACAGAGCTCGAAGACTAAGCCTTTGGGTGGTGCCACCTCCTGTCAGGGGCGGTTGCACCTCCTGCCAGAGCTCGAAGACCGAGCTCAGGCGGTGCCACCGCCTGATTGAGGCGGTTGCACCTCCTTCCAGAGCTCGAAGACCGAGCTCAAGCGGTGCCACCTCTTGTCAAGGGCGGTTGCACTGCCCAGTCTCGCTCAAAGGCTGAGCCCAGGCGGTGCCACCGCTTGGCTGGGGCGGTTCAACCGCCTAGCAGAAATCAGGGTCCGAATGGGTTGATCCATTCGACCCAATTTGGGTTTCTCAAGGGCTCACTTGCCCCAAGAATAAGTTAATAGGATCACCTCCCATTTCTAACTTAATCATTGTGCTAACTATGATATTTCCTAAGACATTTACTGCAACTTGCTCTGGTGCGTCAATCGCTTCTTCCGGCGAGCTTTCGGCGAACTTCCGTCAATCATCCGATGAACCCTCGGTGATGCTCCTGTGGACTTCCGGCAAACTCCTGGACTTGCGACGATCCACTTGGCGAGTTTCGATAGCTTCTTTGGTAAGCTCATGGACTTCTCGGATTTGTTTCCGCAAAACCTCCGACGACTGTCTGAACTTCCGTCGAACTCTCGAACTCCTAACGTGATCATTGTCTTGACTCCAACGCAACTCCTGCTGCATATCTTAATTTCATCGTAGTTAATCCTGCACACTTATATCAACATATAGATTAGATAACAAATGACAATTGACTTCATCATCAAAATCCGAGATTCAACAATCTCCCCCTTTTTTATGATGACAATCAATTGATAATGGAGTTAACCTTAACTCCCCCTGTCTATATGCCATACTTGAGATAAGTCATTCTTGAATTCAAAACTTTTGAATTCAAGAGACATATTGATAAGTTAAAATCATTTAAACTTATCAATACTCCCATCATTATTCCCATCATGATGTATCTCTCTGAAGATGATGTCAAGGCTTGACATTCATTTTCAAATTTTAAATTACAAGTTTGAATGATGGTAATAGTAGCAATTCATCATATTGTAAGATATCAACATGTAAAACTGCGAAGTAAGGTTTTTTGTTTGATATCTTGAAATGATACAAACAAGGCATAATGCAAATTATAACAATCATAGCATAGCAATTCATATATCTCTTGGTGATGCAAGCATGGCATTCATACTCATATATTTCTCCCCCTTTGTCATCAACAAAAAGCATGGTAATTGTGATACCAGGATAACAATATAAGCGAATTTTGAGCATAAGTGTGATGCCTTTACTAGGTTCATGTCATTTTCAATAGTGAGTCAATTATGCAACCATGACATGGAGATATCAATTCTGTTTTTACCCCGCATCTCCACCATCTATTTGTGAGTTTACTTTAAATGAAGTTAAAATTGATGAGAGATTAAATCTTGCTTCATTTTCACAAGGATCAAGATATGTATTAGAAACGAATCATTGTTAGTAAAAACACTATCATTCATATAATCAGGAATCATTTTATTAAATCCATTTCTTTAAAGAATATTCTTCACATAGGTGTATGAGAGATGTATTTCATATGTCAACAATGATGAGAATTAAACTCCTTATGACATATGCTTTATTAAGTCCGGAAGAGGATAATGTATCGAGAAACTCCGATTTTTAAGAGAATTCGAAAATGAAATTAAGACTTTCATGCATTCAGACGAGACTGTGCTATTGATTTTCAAATATGATCATGAAGACAAAACATGCTTATCATCATGGAAATTTTTATATTCATACACATAATTTCTAACATGTAATTGTGTAAAATCATCATAGCAATTAAGTGAAATTGATCAATCAATCAATAAAGTCCAAAAAATAATTTCAATAAGTTTATGTATTCGGACACATCAACATTCCTAATTCTCTTTTTATGAAATCAAATTGTTCTTCACTTAGAGGTTTTGTAAAAATATCAGCTAGTTGATGTTTAGTGTTATAGCAATAATAATATCATGACAATGTCATGACTCATCAACTACATTGGTATATCATTTTCTCAAATCATATTTATCATGGAAACCAAGGCACAAGGTTTTCAAAGTAGTTATAAAAACATTTAGTTTCAATGTAAAATCCGACAATGAATAACGAGATTAAACAATGAGAGATGTTTGTAACTCTGCATATGCTCACAAATAAATACATCAGGTAACCATATCAAGGATCAAGGCAAAGGGCATCATGGTGAGTAACATAAAGAGTTTACAATAACAATAGGTGTTTGTGTTCACATACAAGTTCAGTCAAGAGGTGGAAAATTAAGTGCCTAAATAAAGAGTCAAATTGTCGATAAATTTGCTGCAGCTCAGATAGGATTTGATCTTGTCGATGTTCAAGTCATTCTTATCTTTGTTCAAATCGGTCCATCCGAATCCCAATATCTTCGACAGATGATGCAATAGCTTACTCAAATGAATGTGTTTCCTCAAAGGGACAAATCAGAGGAGATTGAGTACCCCTAAAGACTGGTGTTTCCGGTTCCGGTTCAGGTTGGGGGGGATCGGTTCTTCTAGGCATTCTAACCCAGTTATCGTTTCTATAAACACATCTTAATCGGTGAAGTAGATTTTTATTTATTATGCTAAACCTATCTACTTTTATTACTTCTTCTTCCGGTGGTTTTGGAATATCGTAGGCTTTCAGTATTGTAGTGATTATACCACCATATGGAAGCATCATATCTTTCTTAGATAGTTCTAACATGTTTTGCTGGATAAGATAACCAAGATAGATGTCATGTCCTTTCATGATCCAATACATAGTTCTTAATTCTATTTGGCTTAATTCATCATGATGGTATTGTTTAGGGAGAATGATGCTAGTTAGGATATGATGAAGTACCTTAGTGTTTAGTGGTAGTAGATGTTCACAACTTTTAGGAACAAATGCTAAGTTGGGATTGGCGAAAATTGTTCCTAAGGCTTCAACATATGTTATCCCAATAGTTTCATCATCCCATGATCCTCTAAAATAAAATCCTCTATTTTTTTAGGGGAATGCCTATCATGTCGCAAATGAATTTATCCGTAATAGAGATGTGTTGTCCTAAGAGATAGGTAGACATTCGTTCTTCTTCATCTACTTGTATATTGTTGTAAAATAGTCTAACAAGTCTTGGATAGATGGGTTCACTAATTTATAAAATAGGGAGTAGATCTAAGTTTGCAAACCATTGGATTGTCTCTAAGTCTCTTAGTTCATTTAAATCTACATGTTTTCCCTTATTGACACTCCTAAGTTCGATAGAGGAAAACTTTTCAGCATGATATTTTGAATCGAAAAGTGTAAGATCAAAATCTTCCACTAAATCTCCTCTTCCCTTTGTCCCTTGATCTTCTAGACCCCATAACTACTGCTATTTAAGAGGATAGTTATGAGCAAGAGTAAATGAATCAAAAACAAAATTTAAGGGGTTCTTAGAGAATACCTTAGTGAGATCTTCAATAGAAGGAGAGATTGTTGATCTTTTGTTTCAAAATGAGGAGTATTTGGGATGCTATGAGAGGTGAAATGGAGGTGGCGAAGCTTTGGAAGAGTAAAGAGGGGAAGGGAGTGAGTTGGGGTTAGTTCCACCACCGGCCCTAACTTGGGTTAAAAAGAGACAGAATTAAGGGCGGTTGCACCGCTGGCTGGGGCGGTGCAACCGCTTGCAACACGTGACAGCCGGAGGTGCTACCTCCAGCTGGGGCGGTGCGACCGCCTGCAGGTGGTGAGCATTTGTTCTGACTGCAGTGTGATTTGTTTTGAATGTTTTTGACTTAAGAAGAATTTTCATTTAGAGCAATCAACTTTACTTACATAATTACGTAAGAATTTTCATTAAAAGATAAGAAATTTTGCATGATCAAGATAGATCTTATGACGTGCATACTCTAAATGTCGTGCACATGTTTGTGACAGATTGTTCAAGTTGGTAAGCCTTACAAGTTCATGACAAACTTAGTAAGTTCATGATATAGTTGGATTCGAAAGTAACGAACGGATGACATCAATGGGTTCGAAAATCCAGAGGATATGTGAAGTGAGAATCATGGGTTTCCAATTCTGAGGGATCAAATAGGATTGTATCTATATCGCATTTGTAATTTTAATTTTCTAATCCTCTTCTGTTATTTAGGCTAGAGAGCATCGCGAGTTCTTTTTGGATCTCGGGTCATGAATATCGAGAATCCAAAGAGCAGGATATTATTTCTTGCTCCCAGCTTATGATGTTTTATGTCTTTACAAGAAAGGATGATCTTTAGGTACCCATTTGCTTTTGGGTGCCTCAAAAATAGATCTACATTTTTTATCATGTTGCATAGAATTTATCATGGTTCCTTTAGGAACCCAAATTAATCTGTTCGGACTAATTTTCTTGAATGGACAATAATGCGTTTTGTCTCCAAGTTTGCAACAAAAGTTGCATTTGCTTTGGTGTCGAACATGTAAGATGGGGCCTTTTATGAAGGAGGTTGGATTTTGGTGAGGACTTCTCACAAATCCGATTCCACTTCTTTTGGGAACATGACCCTTGTTTGCAAGGATCATGTTCAAAGACTTGCTACCAACCTCGAATTTCTTCAAGGTGTCTTTAAGTAGTAAGTTTTCCTTTTGGAGAGTTTCTAAATCATGGCATTTTATGCATGAACCTAAACTATCATGACATTCAGTTTTTAACTTATCGAAATTACAAGTAAGACTATCATGCTCCTTTTTTAGCAATTTGTATTTTCTGCTAATAATCTAGCATTCATCAAATAAGTCATGGAAGACATTTAATAATTCATCAAATGATAAATCTGCATCTATTAAATTAATTACCTCCTCTCCGATGGCCATTAAGGCGTAATGAGCAACTTGCTCGGTGTTGGACTCCTCTTCTTCGGACGCGCTCGAGTCATCCCATGTTGCATTGAGCGCCTTCTTCTTTGATGTTCTCTTTTTGACTTGGGGACAATCACTTTTGTAGTGTCTCGGCTTTTTGCACTCGTAGCAAATAACTTGGTCCTTCTTGGGTTCAAGTTTATTTTTTGTGTCATTCTTAAACTTGTTTCTTTTAATTAATTTTTTAAATTTTCTTGTTAGAAGTCCCACGTCATCGTCATAGTCCTCATCACTTGAGTTTTCTTTCAAGTGGTCTTCTAAAGTTCTGAGTGTCATATCCTTCCTGTTCATTGGAAGGATGTCTTCTTGCTCTTCATGAGCTTTGCAAGTCATCTCGTAGGTCATTAATGACCCGATTAGTTCTTCAAAAGGGAAGTTGTTTAGATCTTTCGCCTCTTGAATAGTAGTGACTTTAGGATCTCAACTTTTAGGAAGGGATCTTAGAATCTTATTTACGAGCTCAAAATCCGAAAAACTTTTTCCGAGTCCTTTTAGACCGTTGACGACATCTGTGAAACGGGTAAACATGTCGCCAATAGTCTCACTCGGTTTCATCTGGAAAAGTTCAAAAGAATGTATCAAAAGATTGATTTTTGACTCTTTCACTCTACTTGTGCCTTCGTGAGTCACTTCGAATGTGTGTCAAATATCAAATGCGGTTTTACAAACCGAAACATGGTTGAACTCGTTTTTATCAAGTGCACAAAATAAGGCATTCATAGCTTTGCATTCAGAGCGAAAGCCTTCTTCTCCAATTCATTCCAATCAATCATTGGAAGAGAAGACTTCGAAAATCCATTTTCGACAAGATTCCAAAGTTCAAAATCCATAGAAATAAGAAAGATCCTTATTCGTGTCTTCCAATAGGTGTAGTATGTCCCATTGAACAAGGGTGGACGTGTAATAGAATGACCCTCTTGGTTTCCGACATATGCCATCTCTCTTCGGTTTTAATCCGTTTGAGAGTTAACCCTGCTCTGATACCAATTGTTAGGATCAAGAGCACTAAGAGGGGGGGGGGGTGAATTAGTGCAGCGGAAAACCTTCTACGATTAAAAAAAAACTACGTTCGTATAAAAGTGATTTTAGTAAGAAATTCGATTCGTAAATCAATTTAACTTTTGATTAAGCGAGATGCAGCAAAGATATAAATGCAGTTTGCAGTTATGGTTCAAATCAGATAATAGGCGCAAACTGAAATATGATATTCGTACGAAAAAACTAATTTATGTCTAAATGTTGATTCGTAAATCACTTGATTAAGCGAGATGCAGTTAAAGCAAGGATATAAAGGTAGTTTGCAGTTATGATAGAAATCAAAACGTAAACGCAAACTGAAATATGATGATCGTACGATAAAACTGATTTACGTCTAAACGCCGATTCGGAAAGTGCAAAGCATGAAACCCAATCGTATATGCGCAGAAAGCAGTAACCTTTTTTGGAGGTTTGCAGTAAAGATAAGATGCTCAAAGTAAATGAAAACGGAGATTTAGAGTGGTTCGGTCAATCTCGACCTACTCCACTTTCGGCTTCTTCCATCGACGAGGTCACCGACGTCAACTAGAGGCCTTCCTTCAATAGGCGAAGGCCAACCAACCTTTTACAGTTTCACTCCTTTTGACAGGCTTAGGAGACAACCCTTACAGAATTTACTTTCCTCTCTTAACAGATTAGAACTTAGAAGAAAAGAGGAAGAAGAACTTTCAACTCATACAACACTTTTGAGCTCTAAAAATCACAAAGTAAAATCAAAAATTCAGTGGTTTCTGGGTGCCCTTTCAGTACTGAAAGGGTGGGGTATTTATAGGCCCCAACCCAGTTTGAATTTGGAGCTCAAAACTGTCAATTCCTGGAATTCCAGGATCTTGCGGTTGCACCGCCTAGCAGAGCTCGAAGACTAAGCCTCTGGGCGGTGCCACCTCCTACCAGGGGCGGTTGCACCTCCTGCCAGAGCTCGAAGACTGAGCTCAAGCGGTGCCACCGCCTGACTGAGGCGGTTGCACCGCTCAGCCAGAGCTCGGAGACCGAGCCCAAGCGGTGCCACCTCCTATCAGGGGCGGTTGCACCTCCTGGCAGAGCTCGAAGACTGAGCTCAAGCGGTGCCACCGCCTGACTGAGGCGGTTGAACCGCTTGGCAGAAATCAGGGTCCGAATGTGTCGATCCATTCAGCCTATCAGGGGCCTAATTGCCCCAAGATTAAGTTAGTGGGATCACCTCTCATTTCCAACTTAATCATTATGCTAACTACGATTTTTCCTAAGATATTTACTGCAACTTGCTCCGGTGCGTCAATCGCTTCTTTCGGCGAGCTTCCGGCAAACTTCCGTTGATCATCCGATGAACCCTCGGTGATGCTCCTGCGGACTTCCGGCAAACTCCTGGACTTTCGACGATCCACTTGGCGAGTTCCGACGAGCTTCTTTGGCAAGCTCATGGACTTCTCAGATTTGTTCCCGCAGAACCTCCGACGACTGTCCGAACTTCCATCGAACTCTCGAACTCCCAACGTGATCATTGTCTTGACTCCGGCGCAACTCCTGCTGCACATCTTATTTTCATCGTAGTTAATCCTGCACACTTATCTCAACATATAGATTAGATAACAAATGACAATTGACTTCATCATCAAAATCCGAGATTCAACAACTAATACTCAAAAGATTATATTTTAAGCCATCAACCAACAAAATATCTTCAATAAAGAAGTTGGATTTGTTACCTATAGTTCCTTTGCCAATGATTTTACCCTTGTTGTTGTCTTTGAAGGTGACATATCCTTCGTCTAGGCTAGTGAGCTTAGAGAATTGAGATAGATCTCCAGATATATGCTTTGAGCATCCACTATCAAGGTACCATCTCTTTCTCCTGGCTAGTGATGGTAAATATTTCTACAAAAAAGGGTGATTTTTAGGTACCTATTTGACCTTAGGTACCTCAAAAATCGATCTACACAACTTATCATGTTGTATTAAGTCATTTAAGGTTTCTTTATGAACCTAAATCAATTTATGTGGACTATATTTCTTAAATGGACATTTGTACGTAATATGTCCAAATTTGCAACAAAAGTTACATTTCTTTAGGGTAAAACATGCAAGGTAGGGCCTTTAACAAAGATGGTTAGATTTTTATGAGTGTTACTCACAAACTTGATTCCATCTCTTCTTTTATGAATGTGACCCTTATTGGCAAGGATCATGTTCAAGGACTTGCTACCAAACTCAAATTTTTCTAAGGTTTGTTTGAGCAGCAAGTTTTCCTTTCTAAGCATTTCTAATTGATCGTATTTTGTGCAAAGAGCTAAACTATCATCATGCTTAATTTTTAGTCTATCAAAATCACTAACAAGAGAAGTATGTTCCTTTTTTAATAATTTATATTTTTTACTAACTAATTTACATTCATCAAATAAATCATGAAAAGCATATTGTAATTCATCAAAAGATAAACTTGAATCTAATGAACTGCTTACCTTATCTCCAATAGCCATGAGCGCATAGTGAGCAACTTGCTCGGTGTTAGTTTGCTCCTCTTTTTTAGATGCACTTGAGTCAACCCATATTGCTTTAAGAGCCTTCTTCTTCTTTGGTTACTTCTTCTTTGCTAGGGGACATTCGTTCTTAAAATGTCCCGGCTTCTTGCATTCGTAGCATATTACTTGCATTTTCTTGGGTTTAAATTTATTTTTAGTGTTATCTTTAAATTTATTCCTTTTTATGATTTTTTTAAATTTTCTTGTCAAGAGTGTCAAGTCATCATCAAAGTCCTCATCACTTGAATTTTCTTTCAAGTGATCTTCTTGAGTTCTTAGTGTCATATCCTTCTTGTTCTTTGGAAGGTTATTCTCAAGCTCTTCATGAGCATTACAAGTCATCTCATAGATCATTAGTGACCCGATTAGTTCTTCGAGAGGAAAGTTATTTAAATCATTGGTCTCTTAAATGGCCGTTACTTTAGGATCCCAACTCTTTAGAAGGGATCTTAAGATTTTATTAACAAGTTTAAAATTCAAGAAACCTTTACCAAGTCCTTTTAGACCATTGACAACATCCATAAATCGAATGTACATGTCTCCAATGGTCTCACTCGGTTTCATTCGAAACAACTCATAAGTATTAAATAAAAGATTAATTTTTGACTCCTTTACACTACTAGTGCCTTTGTGAGTCACTTCGAGTGTGTGCCATATATCAAAAGTCATTTCATAATTAGACATTCGATTGAATTCATTTTTATCTAAAGCATAAAACAAGGCATTCATAGCCTTGGCATTAAAAGCAAAAGTCTTTTTCTCCAACTCATTCCAATCGTTCTTTGGAAGAGAAGACTTTTGAAAGTCTTTTTTGACAATGTTCCATAGTTCAAAATCCATAGAAATAAAAAAAATCCACATTCTAGTCTTCTAATATGTGTAATATGTTTCATTAAACATAAGCGGATGTGTAATTGAGTGACCCTCTTGGTTGCTGAAAAATACCATCTCTCTTGGGTTTGAAACCAAGTGAGTGTGGCCTTGCTCTAATACCAATTGTTAGGATCAAGAGCAACACTAAGAGGGGGGGTGAATTAGTGTAGCGGAAAAATTACCCCTTTCAAAAGTCTTCGTTTCGATAAAAACCAATTCCGACAAAAATCGTTTTGTAAAGATTTTAACTTGAAAGCATATGAGTGAATAGAGAAAGCAGTAAGAAGGTAAAGTAGCTTGAAAGACAGGTAAATTGCTCAAGATGAAATGTATACCATAATTTAGAGTGGTTTGGTCATTGTGACCTACATCCACTTTTGAATTCCTCATCCGTTGAGGTCACCAGCGTCCACTAATGGTCTTCCTTCAATAGGCGAAGACAAACCACCTTTTCCAACGCTTTCTCCTTTTCACGAGTTTAGGAGATAACCTTTACAAGTCTCACACCTCTCTTGAATGATCTCAACACTTAGAAAGGGAGAAGTAAACTAGCACTTTTACAACAATTTTAACACTTCAAAGACTCAAGATTATACCAATATTTTCGTGTCCCTTCATGCAGAAAAGGGTGAGGTATTTATAGGCTCTATTGACTTCAAAATTAGAGCCAAAAAGTGTCACATCCTAGGATTTCAGGGTATTGACGGTACCACTACCATTACTGGGCGATACTACCGCCTGCCACCTAACACTAGGTGGTACCACCGCCTGACAGAGCTTAGAGACCAAGCTCTGATAGTACCATCGCTTGACAGGGGCGGTACCACCGCTAGTAGCATTAACTACCAATGGTACCATCGCCTAGTCTGGGCGATACCACCGCCTAGTCTGGGCAGTACCGCCGCCTAGTCTGGGCAGTACCACCGCCCAGTCTGGGCAATAGCACTACTCAGACCACCTGGGAGATTGGGTCTCCAAAGTGGTGCCACTGCTGGCCATGATTTCATGGGCTAAATGGGCTGTGCATTCTAGCCTAATTCAGCTTTATTAAAGCCCAGTTGGCCCCTAACTAAGTTAGTATTACCTCCCAATCCTAACTCAATTTATGGACTAACTACAATAATTAAGATAATTGACAGAGCATTTTTATTCTGGTACGTCAATTGCTCTTCCGGCGAGCTTCCGGCGATCTTCCGATGAAGTTCCGACAAACTACCGGCAATGTTCCGGCGGACTTCCAGCAAGCTCCTGAACTTTATGATGATCTTCTTGGCGAGTTCTGATGAGCTTCTTTAATAAGCTCCTGGACTTCTCGGTTGGTTCCGGTAAAACTTCCGACGAATGTCCGGACTTCCGACGAACTCTTGAACCCCCAACGAGATCTCGATCTTGACTCCGGTACAACACCTGCTTTGTATCTATCGTAGTTAATCATGCACACTTTTCTTAACATATAGATTAGATCAAATAATTTACAATTGATTTCATCATCAAAATCCAAGATTCAACAAGACGTAGGTGGATAGAGCTCCAAGACGTGGGAGACTTATGTTTGGTCATCATTCAAAAATGGATGTACCTATTATGTTATGATCTCACTTCACCTTCTGTATTTGATATGATATCTAGAGCTTTAGTTATGTGCTTCTCTGTGTGCTTTGGATAAGAATGATATGAATACAACGTTAATTGCGATGTTTGAGCTTTTGTTTTGTATTTTTTCTTTGATATGTTCCCAAATGCTTCTTATACTTTTGAGATGTTCATACACCATCAATACACTATAAAATATTTTATATATCATTAATATGCTCCAAAACATTTCATACACCATTGATAAGCTCCAAAATATTTTATTTATTATTGATATGCTCCGAAACATTTCATACGCTATTGATAAGCTCTAAAATGTTTCATTTGTTATTGATATGCTCTGAAACATTTCATATGTCATTGATATGATCCAAAATATTTTATTTGTCATTGATATACTCTAAAATATTTTATATGCTGTCAATATGCTTCAGAACATTTCATACGCCATTGATATGCTCCAATTACTCTGTGCTCTATTTATTATGAACCAAATATGTTTTGAATAAAATGATATTTATAAATTTATATCTAATGAGACGGTATCCTTGAATCTCTTTTATTCTGCCTTGCATTGTGATACCTTATTGTTAGGATCGGAGCAGCACTAAGAGGGGGGGGTGAATTAGTGCAGCGGATTAAAACTTCGGTTTTAGAAAAATCTTTCGTACGATAAGAACGGAACTTGAAAAGTTTAACTTGAAAGCGTATTCTTAACGTTGCGCAGCAAGGGTAATAAGAAACTAAAGCAGTAAGAAGGTATGCAGTAATGTAAATGACAATAATAAAATACAAACCAGAGATTACGCCGATTTTAGAGTGGTTCGGTCAAATGACCTACATCCACTTGCGAGGCCCCTCTTCGATGAGGCTCCCACCTTCCACTAGCAAGTCTCTTGAAATGGAAGGGTAAACACCCCTCTTACAACCTTTTACAAGCAGCTCAACCTCTTACAAATTTTCAATAAGAAAGGAGGAGAACTCTCTAGCAAATTGAAAACAAGACTTGCTAAGACTTTCTAAGACTTTTCTCTCAATCAAAATGCTTCTCAAAAGTTGTAATCTCAGCTGAGATTTGAGGGGTATTTATAGGCCTCAAGAGGATTCAAATTTGGCTCCAAAATTTGAATTCTCTTAGGGTTTCCGATGTTGGAGGTGCCACCGCCCAGCCAAGCGGTGCCACCGCCCAGCGCTCGGGTGCTGGACGGTGCAACCGCCCAGCCAAGGAGGTGTCACCGCCCAGCTCTCGGGTGCTGGGCGGTTCCACCGCCCAGCCAGGCGGTGCCACCGCTTGGCTCTCCGATTCATTGGTTTGGCTTAATTTTAACCCAAACCAAATCTGACTTTGGGCCCAGTTGGCCCCTAACCAGGATATAGGATTATCTCTTAATCCTAATCCTAATTACAAGTGAACTACATAACACAAAAACATCCTAAGCAAGTTTTCAACCGCGAACGTCGAGTCTTGTTCCGGCGAGCTTTCCGACGAATTCCTTCCGACGAACTCCCTGCAAGCTCCCAATCTTTGTGATGACTTTAACGAGTAGCCGAGCCTTCTCGGTGATCTCCGCGAGCCTCCGACAATTTCTTCGGCGAACTTCCGACACGTTCCCGATTTCTTCTCGGTTGGTTCCGGTAGTATCTCCGATGATTCTTCGGTCTCTTAAACGTCCATCGAGCTC
Source organism: Musa acuminata AAA Group (assembly GCF_036884655.1). NCBI lineage: Eukaryota > Viridiplantae > Streptophyta > Magnoliopsida > Zingiberales > Musaceae > Musa > Musa acuminata. The sequence continues at coordinate 13,587,471 of NC_088348.1, forward strand.
GACTCCGGTATCCTTGCTTTATGTTTTCTGGTTATCGTAGTTAATCCTGCACACTTAACTCAATAATATGGATTAGATCAATTAACCCACCAATTGATTATATCATCAAAATCCGAGATTCAACAATCTCCCCCTTTTTGATGATGACAATCAATTGATGACGGAGTTAAACATAACTCCCCCTATCTATATGCCATATTATGAGAAGATAAAAAACACTTGAATTCCATCCATTGAATTCAAGCATAAACCGATAAGTTCTAACCGTAGAACTTATCGTTATTCTCATTAAGCAATAGTAAATGCGAAACTTCGATGAAAATCATAAGTCAAATGATATGGGACGATTTTTACTACGATAGGAGATAAAGATTTTCAACATGAATTTTATGATATAGATGTAAGGCATGCTTTCAATATGATCAATCAATCTTGTGATATTCTCACGGATTTTGCAAGGCATATAAGACATTCTCAAGGATCAATCAATTTTTATATAAGTCATGCTATCAAAATGGTACAAGTCATCACTTTTCTCCCCCTTTGTCATCAACAAAAAGGGAATGAGACTTGAAGCACATAATTTGTGATTATAACATTGATCATACAAAAATTTTATCATCCAAAATTAAGTATGCTAAAATGTTTATGTCGAGTTCATCATAAAGGAAAATTCAACATTCATCCATTTTATCAAATCTCTTCTTTCTATAATAAAAAATTGTAGGTGTACAAGGAAAAGATCGTGATTAAAAAATTCAAGTAGTAACTCCAATAAGTCAAGATCATAATTCGAATACAAACTCATTCAAATTGTCAACTTGAAACTCATAATCAATCCATCAAAATCAATTTCGAGATTCATAAAATCATTAATCTTGATCAAGCCATCAAAATCAATTTCGAGATTCATAAAATCATTAATCTTGATCAAGCCATCAAAATCAATTTCGAGATTCATAAAATCATTAATCTTGATCAGAGAGAATTAATACTTTACGAAAAATCCATTTAAACACATTTATTCTTTGGGACAATTTAACATACCTAATTCCCTTCTAATGAATTCAAATTGATCTTCGTTCAAAGCTTTTGTAAATATATATGCTAATTGATGCTTTGTGTCAATGAATTCTAGAACAACATCATTGTTAAGGACATGATCGCGTATGAAATGATGCCTAACGTCGATGTGCTTAGTTCTAGAGTGCTGAATTGGATTTTTAGTAAGACATATGGCACTAGTATTATCACATTTTATGGGAATGTTTTTAAAGTGAATTCCATAGTCTTCTAATGTATTTTTCATCCAAACAACTTGTGCACAACATGCACTTGCAGCAATGTATTCGGCTTCCGCCGTAGATAGTGCAACTGAATTTTGTTTCTTGAAAGTCCAAGAAACAAGTGCATGTCCTAAAAATTGGCATGTTCCGGATGTACTTTTTCTATCTATCCTGCATCCGCCAAAATCGGCATCTGCATAAGCTATTAGATCGAATTTTTCAGATTTTGGATACCACAATCCTAAATTTGGAGTTCCTTTAAGATACCTAAATATTCTTTTAACACTCTTAAGATGAGATAATTTAGGTTTAGATTGAAACCTAGCACAAAGTCCTACACTAAACATAATATCCGGTCTAGTTGCGGTGAGGTAGAGTAGACTACCTATCATTCCCCTATATGTTTTTTGATCGAAATTTTCACTATTTTCATCCATATCTAACTTAGTCGCAGTGCTCATAGGGGTGTTTATTGCTTTTGAATTATCCATGTTAAATCGTTTTAACAATTCTAATGTATATTTAGATTGGTTAAGAAATATACCATCACTAAGTTGTTTGATTTGTAATCCCAAAAAGAAAGTTAATTCACCCATTAAACTCATTTCAAATTCAAGACTCATACATTTGGCAAATGATTCACATAGTGATTCATCCGAAGAGCCAAAAATAATATCTTCAACATAAATTTGCACAATAAGAAAATTATTTTCAAAATGTTTAATAAACAATGTAGTATCAACCTTGCCTTTAGTAAAATTATTTAAAATAAGAAAGGAACTAAGCCTTTCATACCAAGCTCTAGGAGCTTGTTTCAAGCCATAGAGGGCCTTAGTCAATTTGAATACATGATTAGGAATAAGAGAATTTTCAAATCCGGGAGGTTGTTCGACATATACTTCTTCGGAAATAAAACCATTCAAGAAAGCACTTTTGACATCCATTTGAAATAGTTTAAAATTATTACTACTAGCATAGGCAAGGAGCATCCTTATGGCTTCTAATCGAGCCACGGGAGCGAAGGTTTCTTCGTAATCGATACCTTCTTCTTGGTTGAAACCTTTGGCCACTAATCTAACCTTGTTTCTAACCACGATACCATTTTCGTCTTGCTTGTTTCTAAAGACCCACTTAGTGCCTATGACTAAGTGGTCACTTGGTCTAGGAACAAGCTTCCATACCTTATTCCTCTCAAATTGATTCAATTCCTCTTGCATTGCAATAACCCAAAAATCATCTTTTATGGCCTCGTCAATGCATTTAGGTTCAATTTGAAAAAGAAAGGCGGCATTAGCACAAAAATTCTTGAAAGAGGAACGAGTTTGAACCCCTTTTGATGTATCTCCTATAATTAGCTCCTTTGGATGAGCATCTATATACTTCCATTCCTTAGGTAAGGAAATTTCGGAAGAAGTTGCATCCAAGTTGCTATTTTGAGGAGGAGGTTCATTTAAATTCAAATTATCAAAACCAAGATCATCATCAAAATCATTTTTCTTTAAATTAGAAATTTCATTAAAAACTACATGAATAGACTCTTCTATTACTAACGTTCTTTTGTTAAAAACCCGAAAAGCCTTAGAAACGGAAGAGTAACCAAGAAAGATGCCTTCATCGGATTTAGCATCAAATTTTCCTAAGACATCTCTTTCATTCAAAATAAAGCATTTACAACCAAAAACTTTAAAATAGGAAATATTTGGTTTTTTGTTATTCCACAATTCATAGGGAGTTTTTGATAAGGATGGTCTTAATAGGACTCTATTCATGATGTAGCAAGCCGTATTTACGGCTTCGGCCCAAAAATACTTAGGTAAACTATGTTCATTTAACATAGTTCTTGCCATTTCTTGTAGGTTTCTATTTTTTCTTTCAACTACTCCATTTTGTTGGGGATTCCTCGGAGTGGAGAAGTTGTGATTGTATCCATTAACTTCACAAAAATTTTGAAAGTCACGATTTTGAAATTCGCCACCGTGATCACTCCGAATTGATGAAATCATGAAACCTTTTTCGTTTTGAGTGAGTTTACAAAATTTAGAGAAGCACTTGAAGCAATCACTTTTGTGAGCTAAGAAATAGGTCCAAGTGTATCTAGAGTAGTCATCCACAATCACAAAAGCATATTTGCTTCCACCTAGACTTGTTGTATCAATTGGTCCAAATAAGTCCAAATGGATCAATTGTAACGGTCTAGTGGTGCTAATTTGATTTTTTGGTTTGAAGCTTGTTTTTATTTGTTTGCCTAGTTGACATGCATCGCATATCTTATCCTTAATAAACTTTATATTCGGAATCCCTCGTACTAATTCTTGAGATGAGATTTTAGATATTGTTTTCATGCTTGCATGGCCTAATCTCCTATGCCAAAGCCAAGCATCATCATTTACGGTGGAGAAACACATTTCATTACTTAGTTCATCAAGATTGATGGTATAGACATTATTTTGCTTTAAAGCAATCATAGTCATGTTATGATTTGGTTTTTTAATAATGCACATATTTGATTCAAATCTAACGATATAACCTTTATCGCATAGTTGACTAATACTCAAGAGATTATGTTTCAATCCATCAACTAGTAAAACATTATCAATGGAAAAACTAAATTTGTTACCAATAGTTCCCTTGCCAATGATTTTGCCTTTGTTGTTGTCTCCAAAGGTGACGTACCCTTCTTCTTTGCTAGTGAGCATAGAGAAATGAGATGGATCTCCAGTCATATGTCTTGAGCATCCACTATCTAGATACCATCTCTTGCTCCTAGCTTGTGGGTTTGTCTACAAAAGAGGATGATTTTTAGGTACCCATTTGATTTTGGGTGCCTAAAAAATTGACCCACTAACCTGGTTATTTATTTTTGAATCCTTTATAGTTCCTTTAGGAACCCATATTAATTTTTATGAACTAATTTTCCTAAATGGACATTTGTAGGCAATATGTCCGGATTTGCAACAGAAGTTGCATTTCATATAAGAGGAAACATGTAATGTAGGTCCTTTTATGAAAGTGGTTGGGTTTTGATGTAATCCTTTTATAAATCCAATTCCATTTCTATTTGCGATGTGACCCTTGTGTGCACGGATCATATCTAATCCTTTGCTACCAACCTTAAACTTGTTTAAGGTTTCCTTAAGAAGCAAATTTTCATTTTTTATTGCTTCTAAATGCTCACACTCAGAGCATGGAGGAGTTTGAAGACTATCAAACTTATCTTGTAGCAAAGCATGCTCTTTCTTTAAGGTACTTAACTTCTTGCTAACAGTTCTACATTCATCAAATAATTCATGAAAAGCGATAGAGAGTTCTTCAAAAGATAAATCTTTATTAAATAAATCACATACCTCTTCTCCTAAAGCCATTAGCGCGTAATGAGCAACTTGCTCGGTGTTGGACTCCTCTTCTTCGGACACGCTTGAATCATCCCATGTTGCCTTGAGCGCTTTCTTCTTTGATGTCCTCTTTTTGGCTTGAGGACAATCGTTCTTGTAGTGTCCCGGTTTTTTGCATTCATAGCAAATCACTTGGTCCTTCTTTTGTTCAAATTTATTTTTTACATTATTTTTAAGTTTGTTCTTTCTTAAATATTTTTAAAATTTTTGAGTCAAAAGTGCAATGTCATTGTCACTGTCCTCATCACTTGATGTTTCTTTCAAGTGGTCTTCTTGTGATTTGAGTGCCATATCCTTCCTGTTCTTTGGAAGGGGGTTCTCGAGCTCGTCATGAGCTTGACATGTCATTTCGTAGGTCATTAGAGACCCAATGAGTTCTTCAAGAGGGAATGCTTTAAGGTCTTTGGCCTCTTGAATGGCCGTAACTTTTGGATCCCAACTTTTAGGGAGGGATCTTAAGATTTTAGTTACTAGTTCAAAGTTAGTAAAATCTTTATCAAGAGCTTTGAGTCCATTGATGACATCCGTAAACCGGGTGTACATGTCTCCGATGGACTCACTTGGTTTCATTCGGAAAAGTTCGTAAGAGTGCACAAGGATGTTGATTTTGGACTCTTTCACTCGGCTAGTGCCTTCATGAGTGACCTAAAGAGTTCTCCAAATATCAAAAGCCGAATCACACATTGAAACACGATTAAATTCGTTTTTGTCTAATGCACAAAACAAGGCATTCATAGCCTTTGCATTTAAAGCAAAAACCTTCTTCTCCGATTCATTCCATTCACTCATCGGAAGAGAAGATTTTTGAAATCCATTCTCAACAATAGACCAAAGCTCATAGTCCATAGAAATGAGGAAGATCCTCATGCGAGTCTTCCAATATGTGTAATCCGACCCATTAAACAAAGGTGGTCGTGCAATAGAATGGCCCTCTTGCATACCGGAGTAAGCCATCTCTCTTGGGTATTAAACCAAATATGAGAGATAACCTCGCTCTGATACCACTTGTTAGGATCGGAGCGGCACTAAGAGGGGGGGGTGAATTAGTGCAGCGGATTAAAACTTCGGTTTTAGAAAAATCTTTCGTATGATAAGAACGGAACTTGAAAAGTTTAACTTGAAAGCGTATTCTTAACGTTGCGCAGCAAGGGTAATAAGAAACTAAAGCAGTAAGAAGGTATGCAGTAATGTAAATGACAATAATAAAATGCAAACCAGAGATTACGCCGATTTTAGAGTGGTTCGGTCAAATGACCTACATCCACTTGCGAGGCCCCTCTTCGATGAGGCTCCCACCTTCCACTAGCAAGTCTCTTGAAATGGAAGGGTAAACACCCCTCTTACAACCTTTTACAAGCAGCTCAACCTCTTACAAATTTTCAATAAGAAAGAAGGAGGAGAACTCTCTAGCAAATTGAAAACAAGACTTGCTAAGACTTTCTAAGACTTTTCTCTCAATCAAAATGCTTCTCAAAAGTTGTAATCTCAGCTGAGATTTGAGGGGTATTTATAGGCCTCAAGAGGATTCAAATTTGGGCTCCAAAATTTGAATTATCTTAGGGTTTCCAATGCTGGAGGTGCCACCGCCCAGCCAAGCGGTGCCACCGCCCAGCGCTCGGGTGCTGGACGGTGCAACCGCCCAGCCAAGGAGGTGTCACCGCCCAGCTCTCGGGTGCTGGGCGGTTCCACCGCCCAGCCAGGCGGTGCCACCGCCTGGCTCTCCGATTCATTGGTTTGGCTTAATTTTAGCCCAAACCAAATCTGACTTTGGGCCCAGTTGGCCCCTAACCAGGATATAGGATTATCTCTTAATCCTAATCCTAATTACAAGTGAACTACATAACACAAAAACATCCTAAGCAAGTTTTCAACCGCGAACGTCGAGTCTTGTTCCGGTGAGCTTTCCGACTAATTCCTTCCGACGGACTCCCTGCAAGCTCCCAATCTTTGTGATGACTTTAACGAGTAGCCGAGCCTTCTCGGTGATCTCCGCGAGCCTCCGACAATTTCTTCGGCGAACTTCCGACACGTTCCCGATTTCTTCTCGGTTGGTTCCGGCAGCATCTCCGATGATTCTTCGGTCTCTTAAACGTCCATCGAGCTCAACTCCGGTATCCGTGCTTTATGTTTTCTGGTTATCGTAGTTAATCCTACACACTTAACTCAATAATATGGATTAGATCAATTAACCCACCAATTGATTATATCATCAAAATCCGAGATTCAACACTTATTTGCTTGAAACTTTCCCTTTTCGTTCTGGATATGGTTTATCACTTTCTGAGCTTTTTATCTCACTCCGTTGCTATATAAATCTTTCAGGTTAGCTTGTCACTCTTTGAGAAGTTTGAATTGGACTAAGACAATGGAGAGCTATCTAGATTTTGGGTATGTCTTATTGGTTATTATGTGGTTGTTGTATAAACATATATTGTATGTAATAAAATGTTATCGATAGATTTAAAATTGATATATCGTGTAATTATTTTAAAATACCTATCTCGTTTGGAATTTCAGAATGTTAAGTTTAGTTTACGATGATATGAACTTGTGATAAATGGTTGGAGTTCTGATTGTATAAATTGTTTAGCTTATGGAATTACAAGTGTGGTCAATATTTTATTAAGTTAGCTTGGGTTTTCATAAATGTGAATTATCAAGTGATGTGGTATATAATCATAAACTGCATAGGTTTTATGGATGTAATTGATGACTGAATGTTTCTCAGTATTCTCAAATGTTAGTTTGGATCCTGGATTAGTTTGTTTATGAAAATTTTAATATTATCAATTCGGGAGGCGTGACAACCTCTTATTCTCCTCTCCTATTCTCCTTAGATAGCAGGAGTGGAGTTTTGCGCAGCGATTGGAGGAACGTCATCGTAGCCTTGCTGTGTGGATCATTGCTAAAGAGGAGGGCAAATGACCTCCTTCATTATCTGTAATATCCTTCATTTTTGAAATTTATGCAAGGACCTATTTATAAATTATAGGACCTATATGTAAATATAGAAATTTCAAGGACTAAACTGTTAAGTTACAAAAAAGAAAAAGGAAAGGGTGGCAATTTTATCCCATAGAGAGAGAAGCTGTGGGGTGTTGGGGAGAAGTAGAGAAGAGGAGAAGAAGAGGAGAATAAGAAGCAGGAGAAAAGAAGAAGAAGAAGAAGAAGAAGAAGAAGAGGGAGAAGAAAGGGAAGAAGAAGAAAAGAGGAGAGTGGCTGCGGCAAGGGCTACAGTGAGGAGGTGTGGGGCGTCGGGGAGGAGAAGGGAAGAAGAGGAGAAGAAGAAGAAGGGGGAGAAGAGAAGAAAAGAAGAAGAAGGAGAAGAGAGGGAAGAGGTAGAGGAGAGAGAGGTAGCTGCAACAGCTACGGCTGCAGCACCTCTGTCTCCTGCAGGAGGAAATAGATGAGAGGAGGCAATGTCAATCGGGGAGGAGAAGGGAAGAAGAAGAGAAAAAGGGAAGAAGAGGAGAAGAAGAGAAGGGGAAAGGAGGGGTTGCAGCTGCGATTGCGTTGGTGGCAGCTGCAATTGGAAGAGAAGAAGGAGAGGAAGAAAAGAAGGTGAGGAAGAAGAGAGGAAGGAGAGCTATGGCAGGGAAAGAGGAAGAGGAAGGAAGAAGAGAAGGAGAGGACGAAGAGAAGGGGAAGAAGGGGCTGCGGCTGCGGCGATGGCAGCTGCAGCTAGAGGAGAAGGAGAGGAAGAAGAGCAGGGGAGGAAGAAGAGGTTGCGGCTGTGGATTGGCTGCGTCCGTGGCTGCGGCTACGACTGCAGTTGTAGTTGGGAAAGAAGAGAAGGAAAGGAAGAAGAAGAAGAGGGAGAAGAGAGGGAAGAAGAGGAAGATGGGAAGGTGGCTACAGTTGTAGCTGCGGTAGTGGTAGTGGTATGGTTGCGGTAGCGATAGTGGCGTGGCTACGGCAGTGGCGGTGGCTGCGGCAGCTATGTTTGGGAAAGAAAAAGAAGGAACAAGAGAAAGAAAAAAGGAAGTAGTGTAGTGGAAGGGGCTGTAGTGGTGGCTGCAGCTGCGACTGTTGCTACGGTTACCACTGCAACTATGGCAATGGCACCTGCGGCTGGGAAAAAGAAGATAGATACATAAAATAAAATAGGGAGAGGAAACGGAGGAAAAGTAGAAGAAGGATTTGGGCGTAAACCTTCTTCGGATTTTCAGATCAAAACCTTCAAAAGGCAAGTATTTCAATCTTTCCTATTACAATTTTATCTCTACTTTTTGCCTTGAATATGAAAACTTTGAATTGTTCTAGCCTTGCATTTGACACATTTCTTGTTTAAAAGTAATGATTTGAATCTGTAAAGCTTCCGAGATTCTAACCCTTTCACCTTGTTTTAGTCATAAATCCCTACACAGAGTTCCAATTGTTAGGATCAAGAGCACTAAGAGGGGGGTGAATTAGTGCAGCGAAAAACTTTCGACGATTAAAACTGCATTCGTATGATAAAAACGAATTTGGTAAGAAAACCGATTCATAAATCACTTTAACTTGTGATCAAGCAACATACAGTTAAAGCAAATATATAGAGGCAGTTTGCAGTTTGCAATTTAATATAGACAACAGAATGTAATAGCAAACTGGAATACGACGTTCGTACGATAAAAGCGATTTTGGTATGAAAGCCGATTTGTAAATCACTTTAACTTGTGATCAAGCAAGATACAGTTAAAGCAAATATATAGAGGCAGTTTGCAGTTTAAGATAGACAACATAATGTAATAGCAAATTGGAATACGACGTTCGTACGATAAAAGCGATTTTGGTATGAAAGCTGATTCGTAAATCACTTTAACTTGTGATCAAGTGAGATGCAGTTAAAGCAAAGATATAAAGGCAGTTTACAGTTATGATGGAAATCAGAATGTAAGCGCAAACTAAAATATGATGTTTGTATTCTAAAACCGATTTCCGTCTTAACGTCGATTTAGAAAATACTTAACTATGAAACACAATCGTAAATGAGCAGAAGGCAGCAAGCTACTGAGGAGGTTTGCAGTAAAGATAAGATGCTCAAAGTAAATGTAAACCGAGATTTAGAGTGGTTCGGTCAATCTTGACCTACATCCACTTTTGGCTTCCTCCATCGACGAGGTCACTGACGTCCATTAGAGGCCTTCCTTCAATAGTCGAAGGCCAACCACCCTTTTACAGTTTCACTCCTTTTGACGGGCTTAGTAGACAACCCTTACAAACTTTTCTCTCCTCTCTTGAAAGATCAAAACTTGGAAGAAAAGAGGGAGGAGAACTTCTAGCCTTTACAACACTTTTGAGCTCTAAAATTCACAAAGTAAGATTGGATTTTCGGTGCCTTTGGTTGCCCTTTCATGTTGGAAAGGGTAGGGTTTATATAGGCCCCAAACTAGTTTGAATTTGGAGCTCAAAAATGTCATTTCCCGGATTTCTAGGGTCCTAGCGGTACTACCTCCTGACTAGGGCGGTTGCACCACCTAGTCTCACGCGGAGACTGAACCCAAGCGGTGCCACCGCTTGACTGGGGCGATTGCACCGCCCAGTCTCGCTCGGAGACTGAGCCCAGGCAGTGCCACCGCCCAACTTTCCTAAGAGACCATCTCTTGGGCGATGCCACCGCCGACCCTGGTGGTGCCACCGCTTGGTAGGAATTTTGGTCCGAATGGGTTGATCCATTCGGCCCAATTTGGGTCTATCAAGGGCCCAATTGCCCCCAGATTAAGTTAATGAGATCACCTCGTATTTCTAACTTAATCTACAAGCTAACTACGATATTTCTTAAGACTTTTACTGCAACTTGCTCCGGTGCGTCAATCGCTTCTTCTAGCGAGCTTCCGGCGAACATCCGACGAACCTTCGGCGATGCTCCGGCGGACTTTCGGCAAACTCTTGGACTTGCGACGATCCACTTGGCGAGTTCTGACGAGCTTCTTTGGCAAGCTCCTGGACTTCTCGGATTTGTTCTCGCAGAACCTCCGACGACCGTCCGGACTTCCATCGAACTCTCGAACTCCCAACGTGATCATAGTCTTGACTCTGGCGCAACTCTTACTACATGTCTTTCTTTCATCTTAGTTAATCCTGCACACTTATCTCAACATATGGATTATATAACAAATGACAATTGACTTCATCATCAAAATCCTACATTCAACAATCTCCCCCTTTTTGATGATGACAATCAATTGATAACGGAGTTAACCTTAACTCCCCCTATCTATATGCCATACTTGAAGTAAGTCATTCTTGAATTCAAGGCTTCTGAATTCAATAGACTTATTGACAAGTTAAGAACTCTTAACCTTATCAATTACTCCTATCATGATTCCTATCACGATGTTCTTACTGAAAATGATGTCAAGACTTGACATCCATTCTCAAGTTTTACATTTCAAATATGAATGATGGTAGCAGTTCAAAATAAGATATCAACATGTAAATTTACAATTTAAGCTTTTGATATCTTAACGTAAAATAAACATTTCAAGTGTTTAGCAATCGTAGCATCACATGGCAAGATATCAACAAGTAAAGTTGCTATGCAAGTTCTTGATATCTTATCATGATATGACAATAACATAGTGCAAATATGGCACTCATAGCATCAATTAATATATTTCTCATTCAAATATGGCACTCATAGCATCAATTCATATATTTCTCCCCCTTTGTCATTAACAAAAAGGAGAACGACATAAGCAAATTTCAAGCATAAGTGCGGTAATTATGTCATAACTAGGTTCATGTCATTTTCCAACAGTGAGTGATAGGATACTAATTATGCAAACATCTCAAGGAAAACATGACATGGAGATAGCTTTGAATACTTCTTCCTTTTTATTTGTTATTATCTTTTTGCATAAAGGAGGAAGGCTATTTGTGATACCAGCTATTTGTGAGTTTACTTTGAATGAAGTTAAAATCGATGAGAGATTAAATCATTCTTCATTTTTACAAGGATCAAGATATATATGTGAAACAAATCATCCATATAAGGAATTTACAAGCATGAATCATTTCATCAAATCTATTTCTCAAAAAAATATTTTTCACATGATAAGTGTATGAGAGATGTATTTGCTAGTTGATTTCATATATCAAAAATCAATAATTAGAATCAAACTTGATGTGACATATGCTTATTAAGTTCGGAAGAGGATAATGTATCGAGAAAATCCGATTGTTAGGATACCACTAGTTAAGAGAATCTGAAAATGAAATTAACACTTTCATGCATTCGGACAAGACTATACTATAGATTTTCAAATACAATCATGAAGACAAAACATGCTCATTGTTTTGGAAATTTTTGTATTAATTTCCAACATGTTATTTTAGGCATGTAATGGCAATCAAGTGATTTGATCATTCAATCAATAAAATTCAAAAAATAATTTTAACAAGTTTATGCATTCGGACACATCAACATTCCTAATTTTCTTCTTATGAAATCAAATTGTTCTTCACTTAGTGGTTTTGTAAAAATATCAGCTAATTGATGCTTAGTATCTATGAACTCTATGATTACATCATGATTAGTGACATGATCTCGTATAAAGTGATGTCTAACATCAATATTTTTTGTTCTTGAGTGTTAAATAAGATTCTTTGTTAAACATATTACACTTGTGTTATCACATTTAATGGGAATGCTTTTAAGATGGACTTTATAATCTTCTAAGGTGTTTTTCATCCACACAACTTGTGCACAGCATGCACTAGCTGCAATATACTTGGCTTCGGTTATTGATAGTGCAATCGAGTTTTGTTTTTTAGATGACCAGGAAACAAGGGAATGTCCCAAAATTTGACATATTCCTAATGTGCTTTTTCTATCTAGTCTACACCCACAAAATCCGCATCAGCATAAGCAATTAACTCAAAATTCTCGGATTTTGGATACCATAATCCTAGATTTGTGGTACCTTTAAGATATCTAAGTATTCTTTTATCCGCTTTGAGATGAGATATCTTAGGGTTCGATTGTAACCTAGTACAAAGTCCTACACTGAACATGATGTCTGGTCTAGTTACAGTGAGGTAAAGTAAACTTCCTATTATACTCCTATAAGTTTTTTGATCGAAGTTTTCTCCACTTTCATCAACTTCTAACTTAGTGGAGGTGCTCATAGGAGTGTTAATAGCTTTTGAGCTATCCATATTAAATCTTTTTAGTAGATCTAAAGCATATTTAGTTTGACTAATAAAGATGCCATTGCTTAGTTGCTTAATTTGTAATCCGAAGAAAAAGGTTAATTTTCCCATCTAACTCATTTCAAATTCGAGACTCATGGTTTTAGCAAAAGATTCACAAAGAGATTCATTCGTAGAACCGAAGATAATATCATCAACATAAATTTGAACAATAAGAAAATTATTTTTAAAATTCTTGATAAACAATGTAGTATCGACCTTGCCTTTTGTGAAATTATTTTCAATAAGAAAAGTACTAAGTCTATCGTACCAAGCCCTTGGGACTTGTTTTAAACCATAGAGAGCTTTAGCTAATTTAAATACATGATTAGGGAGACTATTATTTTTAAATCCGGGAGATTGTTCAACATAAACTTCTTTAGAAATAAAGCCATTAAGAAAAGCGCTTTTAACATCCATTTGATACAACTTAAAATTATTACTTCTAGCATAGGCAAGGAGCATCCTTATGGCTTCTAATCTAGCCACAGGAGCGAAGGTTTCTTCGTAATCGATACCTTCTTGTTCGTTGAAACCTTTGGCCACTAATCTAGCCTTGTTTCTAGCCATGATACCATATTCATCTTGCTTGTTTCTAAAGACCCATTTAGTACCAATAACTAAATGGTCATTTGGCCTAGGAACAAGCTTCCACACCGCATTTCTCTCAAATTGATTTAACTCATCTTGCATTGTGATAATCCATGAATCATCTTTCATGGCTTCGTTAATACATTTAGCTTCAATTTGGGAGAGAAAAGCGGCGTTGGCACAAAGATTTTTAATAGAAGAATATGTTTGAAACCCCTTAGATGTGTCTCCTAGGATTAGCTCCTTACGATGAGCATCTACATACTATCAATCCTTGGGGAACGATGTTTCAGAAGTGGATGCATCCAAGTTGCTAGTTGTAGAAGGGGTTTTATTTAAATTCAAAGAATTGAAATTAACAACATCATCAAAATCATTTTTCTTGTTTTCGAAAATCTCATTGAAAACAACATGAATGGATTTTTCTATAATTAAAGTTCTTTTATTGAAGATACGAAAAGCTTTAGAAACCGAAGAATAACCAAGAAAAATTCCTTCATCGGATTTAGCATCAAATTTTCCTAAGGCATCTTTTTCATTCAAGATAAAATACTTATACCCAAAAACTTTAAAATATGAAACATTGGGTTTTTTATTATTCCACAACTCATAGGGAGTTTTGGTGAGTAAGGGTCTTACTAGAACTATATTCAAAATATAGCATGTAGTGTTTACGGCTTTGGCCCAAAAATATTTGGGTAGGCTATGTTCATTCAACATGGTTCTTGTCATTTCTTGTAAATTTTTTTTCTTTCTTTCTACTACTCCATTTTGTTGAGGATTTCTTGGAGTAGAGAAGTTGTGGTTGTATCCATTAGATTCATAAAATTCTTGGAAATCATGGTTTTGAAATTCACCACTGTGATCACTTCGAATTGATGAAATCATAAAACTCTTTTCATTTTGAATAAGTTTACAAAACTTGATGAAATATCTAAAGCATTCATTTTTGTGTTTCAAGAAATAAGTTCATGTGTATCTATTATAGTCATCTACAATGACGAAGGCGTATTTGCTACCTCCTAGGCTTGATGTAGTGATTGGTCTGAACAAGTCCATATGGATTAATTGTAAGGGCCTAGAGGTCCTTATTTGATTCTTAGATTTGAAACTACCCTTAATTTGTTTTCCTAATTGACAAGCATCACACACATTATCTTTGATGAACTTGATATGAGGAATTCCTCGTACAAGTTCTTTGGATGATATTTGAGTGATTAGTTTCATGCTAGCATGACCTAATCTCCTATGCCAAAGCCAAGCATCTTCATTCAAAACTGAGAAACACATTTCATTGCAAAGATCATTGATGTCAATGGTATATACGTTATTCCATTTTAAAGCAATCATAGATGAATTTTTGTGTGGTTTTTCAATGATGCAAGCATTAGATTCGAATTTGACAATATATCCTTTATCACATAATTGACTAATGCTCAAGAGGTTATGTTTTAAACCATCAACTAACAAAACATCTTTAATAAAGAAGTTGGATTTGTTACCTATGGTTCCTTTACCAATGATTTTACCCTTGTTGTTGTCTTCGAAGGTGACAGCCTTCGTATATGCTAGTGATCTTAGAGAATTGAGATGGATCTCCGGTCATATGCCTTGAGCATCCACTATCAAGAAACCATCTCTTGTTCCTAGCTTGTGATAGTGTATGTCTCTACAAGAAAGGATAATTTTTAGGTACCCATTTA
This sequence comes from Musa acuminata AAA Group, assembly GCF_036884655.1. NCBI lineage: Eukaryota > Viridiplantae > Streptophyta > Magnoliopsida > Zingiberales > Musaceae > Musa > Musa acuminata. The sequence continues at coordinate 13,602,618 of NC_088348.1, forward strand.
CTTTTGGGTGCCTCAAAAAATCATCTACATTGTTTATTATATTACATAGAGTTTATCATGGTTCCTTTAGGAACCCAAATCAGTTTGTTCAGGCTAATTTTTTTGAATGGACAATGATACGTTTTATGTACATGTTTGTAACAAAAGTTGCATTTGCTTTGGTGCTGAAAATGTAAGATAGGGCCATTTATTAAGGTGCCTCAAAGATAGATCTACATTGTTTATCATGTTGCATAGAATTTATCATGGTTCCTTTAGGAACCCAAATTAATTTATTTGGACTAATTTTCTTGAATGGACAATAATGCGTTTTGTGTCCAAGTTTGCAACAGAAGTTGCATTTGCTTTGGTGTCGAACATGTAAGATGGGGCCTTTTATGAAGATGGTTGGATTTTGGTGAGGACTTCTCAAAAATCTGATTCCACTTCTTTTGGGAACGTGACCCTTGTTTGCAAGAATCATGTTCAAAGACTTGCTACCAACCTCAAATTTCTTCAAGGTGTCCTTAAGTAGCAGGTTTTCCTTGTGGAGAATTTCTAGATCATGGCATTTTTCACATTGAGCTACACTATCATGATATTTAGTTTTTAATTTATCAAAATTGCTAACAAGACTTGTTGAATATCATATTTTGATGATGAAACCAATTGATAATTGTGTTTATATGTTAATCTGCATTTTAAGTGATGCAGGGATGCTTCGATCAGGATGAGACAATTAAAGCAGAAAAAATCAAGTTGTGTTGGAGGAACTTGTCAGAAGATTAGACGTCGGGCCGATGGATCGGTCGACGTATCGACAAAAGGCTTCGGGTCGTGGAGTCGGGCATTAGGCCAAGAAGAGCAGGTATTGCGCTAAGGATATCGGAGTTGCGGAGTCAACTGGTCGATTGGGCAGTAGGCCGCAAGAGAGGACGATGCGCCGAAGAATCGGACGAAGCGTCGAGGGACCAATGACATGCCAGACAACTTAGTTAATAGCTTAGGATTAATTGTCTCGATCGAAGTTGTGTTTTAAGTGTGCAGGATTAACTACGATGAAAGAAAGACATGAAGCAGGAGTTACGCCGGAGTCAAGACTATGATCACGTTGGGAGTTCGAGAGCTCGACGGAAGTCCGAACGGTCATCGGAGGTTCTGTGGGAACAAATCCAAGAAGTCCAAGAGCTTGCCAAAAGAAGCTCGTCGGAACTCACCAAGTGGATTGTCTCAAGTCCAGGAGTTTGCCGGAAGTCCGCAGGAGCATCACCGAGGGTTCATCGGATGATCGACGAAAGCTCGTCGGAAGAAGCGATTGACGCACCGGAGCAAGTTGAAGTAAATGTCTTAAGAAATTCATAATTAGCACGATGATTAAGTTACAAATGAGAGGTGATCCCATTAACTTAATCTTGGGGCAATTGGGCCCTTGAAAGACCCAAATTGGGCCGAATGGATCAGCCCATTTGGACCCGGATTATTTGGCCAGAGGTGGCATCGACTGGGTCGGTGGTGGCACCGCCCAGAGCTCAGTCTCCGAGCTCTAGCTGGGCGGTGCAATTGCCTCTGACATAGGTGCAACCGCCTGAGCTCGGTCTCCGAGCTCTGGCTGGGCGGTGGCACCGCCTGAGCTCGGTCTCCGACGGAATTTCGGGAGATAATAGTTTTGAGCTCCAAATTCAAACTGGTTTGGAGCCTATAAATACCCCTCCAATCCCAGGGTAAAACATACAAGCACAGAGAGCAAAAACGGGAAAGAAAAGCTGTAGAAATCTGTTGAGAAATCCCTCCTCTAGCTTAAGTGTTGGAATTCTATTTAAGAGAGTAGAGTGAGTGCTTGTAAGGGTTGTCTCCTAAACCCGGTAAAAGGAGAAGAGGGGTGTAAGAAGAGATTGATCTTCGCCTAGAAAAAGAAGATCGTTAGTGGATGCCGGTGGCCTCGATGGAAGAGGAATCGGAGGACTGGTGTTAGGATTCTAGCTTGGAGAGTCCTAATTGAGAGGGACATTCATGTAAAACTGTTAGGACTCTAGCTAGGAGAGTCCTAATTGAGAGGGACATTCTGTTAGGACTCTAGCTAGGAGAGTCCTAATTGAGAGGGGCATTCATGTAGGAGGTGTTTTCTTAGAGAAGAATTAGGAGTTGTAAGGGAATAGGAGTCTTGAGTATGAGTCATATTAGGAGTTGGTTAGAAGTAAGAGTCTTAAGTAGGAGTCCTATTAGGAGTTAGGGTTTAGAAGCCCTATAAATAGCTATGTATTCCTTCTCTTTTCATAAGCAATAGATGAATCTTTTCTGCAGCCTTTGAGCAGCAACTTGGAGGGAGGAACCCCTATAGAGTTCCAAGGAGGCCGATCCCCTAAAGAGATCAACCCCAAGTTTAGAATCTGTAAGGGTTCTAACACATGGTATCAGAGCAGCGTTCTTGGCGTCTCGCTGCCCTTCCACAGCCATCCATCAACCCTCCACAACCATCCAAAGCAATTCCCACAATTGCTTAAAAGATCGTCACCGAATTCCGCCATCATCTCCACCACCGCGGATCATCCTTTGATCTCCCCGTGAATTGCAACAGGTTCTGGTTTCCTACCTTACTGCTGCTGTAATTTAGTTATCCTTATTCAAAAATCAAAAAAAAAAAAAAATCGTTATTATATTGCTGCATAAACTTTTTGTCACAAAGTTTTCATCTCTACGACGAAAGATACATTGCAGAATTCCAGCCGCATAGCACCATCTGTTTGATCTTGCTACTGTGCTTTTTCTATCCAAATTTCCACAAAATTTTTTGACATCTTTGACACTTCCTAACAGTGGATTTCCCTTTGGTTTCATCAAAAAATTCTCAGTATAAACTACTGATCTTTTATGTGCAATCTGCTGCACTTGAATTACAGAATTCAAGCCGCATAGCACCATCTGTATGATCTTGCTACTGTGCTTTTTCTATCCAAATTTCTACGAAATTTTTATGACATCTTTGACACTTCCTAACAGTATATTTCCCTTTAGTTTCATCGAAAAATTCTCAATATAAACTACTAATCTTTTATGTCCAATCTGCTGCACTTGAAAATCTATGCTGCAGAAAATTTCAGCTGCATATCGTTGCCTTAACCCATCTATTTGCAATCTTTTTTGAATGAAATTTCTTATAGACTTCATATATCATCTTGGCTTCCATCTAAGATTGATCTATTAAGAAATTTATCTCTAAAAACGATTTTATGTTGCTGCAAATTTTCATCGTAACCCGCTGAAATTTTTCGACGATAATTCTGCAATTACAACTTGCACCAATTTCTTTGCTGTTATACTGCTGAAATTTTCTTGATTAAATTAGATATCCTTGCTGTCATATAAACTGTGATTTTGCTATCAATTCCCTCCTCAATTCTCTCAAGTTTTTGGTGGAAATTACGTCGAGAAACCGTTGTTTCTTCGACGACAATTCTACTCTTACAAGACAGCACAAACTTGCTGCAACTTCCACGGATTTCTGTCAAACCTTTGCTACCACCTACCACAGATTCAAAACTTTCATCCACAGCCCTAAAACTCTACTAAACCACACCCTCAAACTGCACCCAAAACAGCCACAAAACAAGCCTAAACCGCAGCCTACATCCACCAATCAACCAACACTTTCGACCATCACTTCTCTCAACCTATACATGCCTTTAACCGAACAGCAAAAGAGAGATCTTAACATCATTGATTTGGGGCCATATACTATGGCATCTAAGGAGGCAATCAATGCTAAATTCGAAGCCTTGGAGGCGCGAATGGAGGATAAGATTCGGACGCTCTTTACCGAACTCAGATTGGGCCGACCACTAAGCCCGAAGAAATCATATCAGGGAGAGAGCTTTGCCCAATCACACCAAGCCCGAAGAGATGACTTCCAAGGGAGGGTAGGCTCTATGACCAACCCCAACTATCCATGTATGAGAATGGACTTCCCTAGATGGGAAGAAGGAGACTCGATTGGTTGGATCTCGCGCGCGGAGCGATATTTTCGGTACCACAAAACCGCGGATGTATCTATGGTGAAAATTGCAGCTATACATCTTGAAGGGGATGCTATACAGTGGTTTGACTGGTTTGAACATACTTATGGAGTCCTTTCATGGCGTCAATTCAAAGAAGGACTGCTGATTCTCTTCAGACCAACCGATTACGATAATATTGACGAACAACTAGCAAAGATCCAACAAACCTCCACCATTCAGGAGTACCAAACCAGGTTTGAAAGGTTATCTAATCAAACTCGTGATTGGTCTCAAAAACAGCTATTGAGGACCTTCATTGAGGGCTTGAAGCTGGAGATCCGAGGAGAAGTTAAAGCGCGACAACCGTATACGCTTATGGCAGCCATCTCTTTCGCACGACATCAAGAGGAGCAATTGAACCATGAAGCTCGGAGGACTAGGGTCGCTCCTCAACCAGTAATATTGAAGCCCTTAGCCCCCCCTACCGTCGACCAAGTCCCTGCACCAAAGAGGATAACAGGAGAAGAGCTTCGGGAGCGATATGCGAAGGGGTTATGTTGGCATTGTGACGAGCCGTGGAGCCGTGAGCATCGCTGTAGTAAAGGAGGACTTCTTAGGCCTCAAATGGATTCAAATTTGGAGCCCAAAATTCAAACCCCCAAAATTTTAGGGTACGGGTGGTACCACCACCTACAGCCTGACACTAGGCGGTACCACCACCTAGACAGTTTCAGAGACTGATGACATAGTCTCGAAGACTGTGCCATGATGGTTTTACTTGTTTGGTCACTGTTTGGGTCTTTCTCTTGGCCCAACACAACCCAAACTTGACCCAACTATCCTCTAATTGGGTTAGCCCAATTTAATCCTAATTATGTGTTAACTATAAATTTTAATACATTTACTAAGCTGAATAAAATATATAAGTCTAGGTTTCTTCCGGCGAACTTTCAGCGAACTTTCGACGATCTCTCAGCAATGTTCCAACAAACTCCCGGCAAGCTTCTAGACTTCACGACGATCTTCTTAGTGAGTTTTAATGAGCTTCTTTGGCAAGCTCCTGGACTTCTCAATCAATTCCTGCAGAAATTCTGACGAACGTCTGGACTTTCAACGAACTCGCAAACTCCCAACGAAATCATATTCTTGACTCCGGGACTTCAGTTTGCTCTATGCCTTGTTATCGTAGTTAATCCTGCACATATAAAATATACTTCGATTTAGACAATTATTACTAAGTATGAATCATGTTGTCCGACATGTCATTGGTCCATCGACGCTTCGTCTAATTCTTTGGCGCATCGTCATCTCTTACGACCTATTGCCCAATCGACCAGTTGACCTCCGCAACTCTGATTTTCTTAGTGCAATATCCGCTCTTCTTGGCCCGATGCTCGAATCTATGGCCTAAAGCCTTTTGTCGATACGTCGACTAATCCTTCGGCTTGACGTCCAATCTTCTGACATATCTTTCACCGGCCTAACATGATTCTTCCTGCTTTAATTATCTCATCCTGATCGAAGCATCCTGCATCACTCAAAACACAAATCAAGTCATAAACACTTATCAATTAGTTTCATCATCAAAATCCGAGATTCAATAATCTCCCCCTTTTTGATGATGACAACCAATTGATGATGGAATTAACCTTAACTCCCGGAGTTTAAACAAACTTCCCCTATCAATATACCATATTAATATAACTCTTGGATTCAAAAATCCATGCAACATGTTATCATAAAACTTATGCATAACATCATACTTCTCCCCCTTTGTCATCAACAAAAAAGAGAAGTGCAACTTTCAAGATGTTTGAGATATAAGTTTAAATCGTTACATAATAAATATAATTTTCAGTTTTATCATCATGCAAGCTAGCAAAAATTTGTATCATTTCAAGTTTGTAAATTTTGCTATATTTGCAAGTTTAGCATGCTTTGCTTCTTGAGATAGGCAAGATAGCACTATTGCTTCTCTTAAGATTGCAAGATGGCAAGTCTTGGTGAAGGTCAAGATAGCAAGTTTTACATCATATTAGAATATATAAGCTTGCAAATTTATATCATTTTATAGTATGCAGGCTATCAAATTTTACACATATAAAAGTTAGCAAAATTGTACATCTTTTGAGATGTTCAAAATAGACTATTTGTCCTCTTCTTGAAATATGTAACTTAGGAAACATTACTTCTTTTGAGATTTGCAAGATAGCACTTCTTACTTCTCTTTTGAGATTAGCAAGTTTGCCTCTATTTGTGATGTGCACGCTAGAAATTCTTTCTCCCCCTTTATCATTCACAAAAAGAGGGGAATAATAAAACAATGGTGCAATTAATCAATTTTCAAATTATGACAAAAATAGAGTGTCATTCTTGTTTCAATATGTCATAATTGAGATAAACCTTGAATTTAAATTGAATTCAAGTCAATGTAATTTTAATCATGATTCACATCATATGCAATACATCATGTACATCATTTTAATAAAATCATAAGTATTGCATGTATCATTTCAAATAATAAATATTTCATATCATGATGGTACCAATTTTGTCAAATTACATCCTACCATGAATAATCAATACTTCTCCCTATTTTATCATTGTAAACAAGAAAGAAGAAGGGAAGAACATAATGGTATAAAATATTTCAATCATTTCAAAGCATACAAGCCATAAATACAAAGAAATCATGTCATGAAAGATAAGACCATATATCATATTTGATAAATTTCTTCTTTTGTAAATAGAAAGCATGATAGGAAAAGAAGACTCAAGTTATAATTCTAAGAATTCACAAGAAAAATCATGTTTCATTTGACAAAAGGATTGTCGATTCATGCATTTGAATAAATATTTTTAAATCATCACTTCAACTCATTCAATTTGTCAATTCAACAAAGTCCCTTTCAAGAGATTCAAAATGAAATGAAGAGATTTATCGATCTCTTGAAATGCTAGTGATTTCCTTTGTCCCCTTTGTCATTGTAAATAAGAAAGAAGAAGAGGAGAATAGCATAAAAGTGTAAATATTCAAGTCATCGCATGGAAGATATCAAGAAAAATTTGGTGATAAGATATACTTCATAAATACAAGAAATTTTACATAATAAAACTCAAGTCATAAACATCGATAAATGATTCGATTGGATATATTATCTTATTATTAAAATGAATCATACGAAAAGAAATCCAAAATCACCATGTAAAATCAATAAAATCTTTTTAAGAGTCCAAGAGATTCATAGGTTCATTATGATAATTTTTTTTTTAGACGATAAAATCATATGAGACAAAAAATGATTCATATAAAATACATCTCATATCATAAACATGAATAAATTAAGTGTTTGGTTAAATATGAAAACAAATTGTCAAATCCAAAATGATCATCAAAATCACTTTTAAGATAATTTAATGAAAGCAACATAGATAGATTAAAAATAGTTCAAGTTCTTTTAGTTTCAAATTTTGTGATTGAATTCATATTCAAGTTTTTCATACAAAGGCCATGTTCATTATTTATCATCAAAAAATAATATAGAAATCATAGAAATCATCAAACTCAATAAACCCAAAAATCATCATTTCTTCAAATCATCATGCATAATTATAAAATCATCAAATCAAAATCATTCTCAAGAGATTCACAAAAGTGATACAAATAGATTCATTAATCTTCTTTTTGGAAAACTCGATAAAGTAGGGAAAAAGAAATCTTTCAAGGAGAAACCTATCCTCTTTTTAGTTGTTTCAATTCATATGATTTATTTCATTTATGCCAAGTAAATACCTGCATCAACATTTAAAACTGAAAGTGCAAGATTTATTATGTCAAAGATCAATAAGGCATAAATCACAAAAATCATCATGCATCATTTCTAAATCTCATGCATAGTATAAAATCACCAAGCATGGTACCAAAACTTTTAATACTTTCATTACATAATTACATCATTATGCATCATCGAAATTGATTTCATCAAACATAAAGCATTTTCCATCAAAATTATTTTGTTTGTTGTAGCAATGCATTTTTCTTTTTAGGTGAATCTAACTTTTCATACTTAGTTTCCATACAAAAGCCATGCATCATCATTTATAATAAGAAGGCAATATGAAAATCATTAAGATATACATTAAACACATATATAAGATTAATCATATTTGGTGTGCATGCATTAGATTAACATTTTATTGTACTTTCATAAAACATAAAATTTTCATGATCATTTTCAAAAAATTTCTAGAAGGATAAGCATGATTCCTAATTTTTTGCATTTTCATTATATTATTAAACATGTAATTTTCATGAAAAATATTTTTTCTAAACTAAATTAAAAATAAGTCATGAAAAGCATTATGTAATTTTAAAGTAAACTAAGGGCATTTTGATTATCTTATCGCCGAAAGCCGTTAAGGCGTAGTTTGCCACCTCGCCTTTATTGATTTTCTTCTCGTCAATGGATGAGCTCGATTTATCCCAAAGTGCATCCCTCTTCTTGCGTTCATAGTAAGTAGTTACATTCTTTTTGTTCTTTAATTTTTATTTCATGAACTTTTTAAATTTCTTAGTGAGGAGTTCAAGTTCATCGAGCTTATGCTCGAGTAGTCTTCTTTTGTTCGAAGTGCTAAATCCTTCCTGTTCTTTGGAAGGTGGTTCTCATGTTCGCCAAGTGCTATAAGTCATTTCATAAGTCATCAAAGACCCGATAAGTTCTTCGAGAGGAAAATAGTTCAAGATTTTTTATTCTTAAATAGCTAATACTTTTGAATCCCAAGTTTTAGAAAGTGATCTTAAGATCTTGTTAACGAGTTCAAAATCTGAAAAACTTTTACCAAGTGCTTTTAAACCATTGACAACATCCGTAAAACGGGTGTATATGTCTCTTATGGTTTCGCTCGGTTTCATATAAAACAATTCAAAATCATGCATTAAAATATTAATCTTAGAGTATTTTACTCTACTAATGCCTTCGTGTGTGGTTTCAAGAATGTGTCAAATATCGAAAGCCGTTTCACAAGTAGAAACCCGATTGAACTCAATTTTGTCTAAGGTGTAAAATAGAGCATTCATCGCTCTAGTATTTAAAGAAAAAGTCTTCTTCTCCAAATCATTCCAATGATTCATTATAAGAGAAGATCTTCGAAAACTATTTTCAATAATATTCCATAAATCAAGGTTTAAGGAAAGCAAGAAAACTCTCATACGAGTTTTCCAATAAGTGTAGTCTATCCCATTGAACAAGAGAGGACAAATGAGAGAGTGACCCTCTTGAAAGTCGAAATACGAAACTCTTAGGTGTTAAATCAAATAAGAAATACGAAACTCTTATACCAATTGTTAGGAAAAGAGTCGACACTAAGAGGGGGGTGAATTAGTGTAGCGGTAAAAATTACGTCGGTTCAAAACTTCGTTACGATTAAATTCATTTCCGATGAAAAAATCATTTTATAAAGGTATTAACTTTGAAAGCATATGTAAGAGCATAGTGGATGTAAAGCAAGTACAATGGTTTGCAGTAAAGTAAATTGCACAAGAGAAACGCAAACCAAATTTTTATAGTGGTTCGGTCGTCGTGACCTACATCCACTTTGCTAATTCCTCTTCTGTCGAGGCCATAGGCATCCACTATCGATCTTCTTTCAATGGGCAAAGACCAACTACCTTTTTACACCCCTCTTCTCCTTTTCACAGGTTTAGGAGATAACCTTTTACAACCCTCTTTTATAAGGTATTCCTCTCACACCTCCCTTAGAACTCTCTCTAAGCTTTAGGAGGAGGGAACTAAACTTTCTAAGGTTTACAACTTTAGAATCATAGGGTTTTGCTCAATATTTCTTACTTGTCCATGTAGGAATAGCTAGGGTATTTATAGGCCATAAATGGATTCAAATTTGGAGCACAAATTCAAACCCCTAAAATTTCAAGGTATGGGCGGTACCACCACCTGGGCGGTACCACCGCCAGCAACCTGACATTGGGTGGTACCACCGCCCAAACAGTCTTGGAGATTGAGTCTGGGTGATACCACTGCCCAAACAGTCTCGAAGACTGAGTCTGGGCGGTACCACTGCCCAGACTAGTGGTACCACCGCCTGACACAGTCTTGGAGACTGTGCCATGATGGTTTCACATATTTGGTCACTGTTTGGGCCTTTCCCTTGGCCTAACACAGCCCAAACTTGGTCCAACTATCCCTTAATTGGGTTGGCCCAATTCTAATCTCAATTATGTGCTAATTATGAATTTTAAGACATTTACTAAGCTAAACAAAGTTCGTATGTCTAGGTTTCTTCCAGCAAGCTTTCGGTGATCTTCCGGCAAACTTCTGATGATCTCTTAGTAATGTTCCAGCAGACTCCTGGCAAGCTCCTGGACTTCACGACGATCTTCTTAGCGAGTTATGATGAGCTTCTTTGGTAAGCTCTTGGACTTCTCGATCAATTCCCGGAGAACTTCCGACGAACTCTCGAACTCCCAACGAAATCGTGTTCTTGACTCCGGAACTTTATTTTGCTTTATGCCTTGCTATCGTAGTTAATCTTGCATACATAAAGTATACTTTGATCTAGATAATTATTAAGCATGAATCATGTTGTTCGGAATGTCATTGGTACATCGACGCTTCGTCCGATTCATCGGTGCATCGTCCTCTCTTACGGCCTATTGCCCAATCGACTAGTTGATCTCCACAACTCCGATTTCCTTAGCACAATATCTGCTCTTCTTGGCCCGATGCTCGAATCCATGGCTTGAAGCCTTCTGTCGATACATCGATTGATCCTTCGGCTCGACATCCAATCTTCTGACATGTCTTTCACCGGCCCAACATGATTTTTCTTGCTTTAATTGTCTCATCCTGATCGAAGCATCCTGCGTCACTCAAAATGCAGATCAAGTCATAACCACTTATCAATTAGTTTTATCATCAAAATCTGAGATTCAACATTTGGAACTTATAACAAAAGAAGACCACTTTAGTGATAACTCAAGTGATGATGATGATGACCTTGAACTTCTAACAATAAATCTTAAGAAGTTCTTAAAACAAGAATCAAAGAATAAAACCAAACTTAAAAAGAACACAACTACTTGCTATGAATGCAAGAAGCCGGGTCACTCCAAAGATGAGTATATAAAACTGAAGAAGAAGTTGCCAAAGGATGAATCGAGTGCATCCGACGACGATGAGCAAACCAACAAAGATGAGGTGGCCTTCCACAATGAGGTAAATGACTCACCCAAAACTCCTTTAATTTATTTTAAAATTACTTGATGCTTTTCATAAGTTATTTTTAATTAGTTAGTAAAAAAATAAAAATATATAAAAATTATCATGCTTCTTTTTCTAGTGATTTTATAAAAAAATTAAAAATTTAAGCATAACAATTGCATGTTAACTCCAAGCACTAAGTATGAAAAGTTAGACTCATTTAAAAAGAAAAATGCTTTATGTTTAATGAAATCATGCTTGATGTTTATATAATGTAATGAAGTAATAATGTGTATCTTGATGATTTCCATATTGCTTTTTGAATTTGATTGAAAATGCTTTTTGTACAATGAAACCATGCTTGATGATTTGAAATCATGCTTAATGAGTTTATAGTTTGAAATTGTGCATGTTATACTTTGAAAACTTGAAACCATGTTTTGGTATCATGCATACCCAAGTAATGATGTTTTTAAAATTTTATTATTCTGGAATCATGCACAAAGTAATGATGATTTTCTTTTGTGACTTATGGCTTATTGATCCTTATCGTAATGAAATTTACTTTTTCAGTTTTAAACGATGATGTATGTTTTTATTTAGCAAAGGTATGCTTGTATGAAACAAAAAGGAAATACATTTCTTGAAAATTTCTTAATCTATATCTTATTTAGTTTTCGTCTTAGAGATCCTTATTAATGAATCTATGATAGAACCCTTGCAGATTCTAAACTTGGGGTTGATCTCTTTAGGGGATCGGCTTCCTTGGAACTCTATAGGGGTTCCTCCCTCCAAGTTGCTGCTCAAAGGCTGCAGAAAAGATTCATCTATTGCTTATGAAAAGAGATGAAATGACTATTTATAGGGCTTCTAAACCCTAACTCCTAATAGGACTCTTACTTAAGACTCCTACTTCTAAACAACTCCTAATATGACTCGTACTCAAGACTCCTACTTCTAACCAACTCCTAATAGGACTCGTACTCAAGACTCCTATTCCTTTACAACTCCTTATTCTTCTCTAAGAAATAACCTCCTAACCCTAGCCGACCACTTCAGCTCTTTAATAGGGGTCGGCTTAGGTAGGTTTTACATGAATGTCCCTCTCATTTAGGACTCTCCTAGCTAGAGTCCTAACAAACCCGCCCTCTTCAATTCAGCCTTGTCCTCGAGGCTGACGATTCATGAATTTTGGGAATTTGATCTTTAAGTCATCATAGTTCTCCCAAGTGGCATCTTCTATTAGATGGTTTGCCCACTATATTAGTAATTCAGTAGTGGATTGTCATCGTCGAGTCACGATCCGTCGATCAATAATGGCACTTGGTTGAGTCTGAAGTTCTCCTTGGGTAGTCATATTTGGTGGGTGGCTTTGAGCTGTCTCCAAGCACCTATTTACAACTTCCGTCTGGCCGTCGGTTTATGGGTGATATGCCATACTCCTTTTTAATTTAGTAGCCTACATATGGAATAACTTTGTCCAAAATCTGCTCGTGAAGATGCAAGTAGAATTTATCATAAGCACAATGCGTCCCTTATAGTGTAATTCTTTTGAGTCCCAATTGTAATGAGCCACAGAGCTTGGTGCTTCCTCCAAATTTTTTATAATCTTATTAGTCTCTGAATCTTCCTGCCATTCCATCTTAATATCCTTAAGAAAGTCGCTGGTCGAAAGTGAAACGGTCGAAACTTCAACTTGCTCGGGTAGTTACGAAAGCGCATCTACAAGAACATTCTCTTTCCCCTTTTTGTAAGTTATTTCATAATCAAATCCAAGAAGTTTTATTACCCTTTTTTGCTACTCAGGGGATGATATTTTTCACTCCAAAAAGTACTTGAGGCTTTTATGGTTGGTTTTAATTTGAAATCGTCGGTCAATCAAGTAGGGTCTCCACCTCGTTGCTGCGCGCACAATGGCGAGCATCTCCTTATCATATGTTGACTTATTTTGATGGGAGGGAGATAATGCCTTGCTAGTGTATATGAGTGGTCGACCATCTTGCATGACAATTGCTCCAATTCCGACTCCAGATGCGTCGGCCTCAATAATGAAGGGTCGGTTGAAATCTGGTAGTGTTAGCACCGGCGTCGTCGTCATAACTACCTTAAGTTTGTCGAAGGTAGTGGAGGCTCTGTTTGACCATTGGAAGACATCTTTTTTCAATAAGGAAGTAAGTGGTGCACTGATCTCTCTATAGTTTTTCACGAACTTGCAATAGTAGCCTATTAAACCCATAAAGCCATATAGCAATTTTATGTTCCTCGGGGTCAGCCAGTTTTGCATTGCTCCAATTTTGAAGGGGTCTACTGCCACACCTTCCTCTAATATGATATGCCCAAGATATTCCACCTTCTTTTGAAGAAAGCAAAAATTCATAGTGGTTGTTATGTGTTCAAAAGGTGGTTTTCGGTATGTCTTCTTTGCATACTCGTATTTGATAATACCCGGATCGAAGGTCCAGCTTTGACATGATTTGTGCTCCCTTAGCAACTCATCTACTACTGGAATAGGGTATTTATCCTTGATGGTTATGCCATTGAGAGCTCGGTAATCAACACATAATCGCCATATTCCATCCTTCTTTCATATGAGGAGCACCGGTGAAGAGTAGTGGCTGCAACATGGCCGAATAACTCCTGTTTTGAGCATCTCTTTTACAATCCTTTCTATTTCATCCTTCTAGAGATGTGGATACTGATATGGCTGAGCATTTGCCAGAGATTTGCCTAGAAGAATCGTTATACAATGATCATGCCGACGGGTAAGAGGTAGGTTGCGCGGTTCGTCAAATATATCTGAAAATTCAGCAAGCAAAGGAAGTAGATTTGGATCTTCAAATTTTGTTGGCTCTCCTTTAGTTTGCTGCTCAAGTTGTACCAAAAAGCCACTGCATGCTTTATGCAAAACCTTCTCCATTTGTTGTGTGCAAATCGTCGTTACCTCGCCCTCACGTTTCCCGTACAGTATCACCTGTTTCTCCTTACTGTAAAATTTTATAATTAGTTGCATAAAATTCCAAGAAACATCACCTAATGTCATCAACCATTTAATTCTAAGTATGGCCTCATGATCATCAAGAGGGAGAAGGAAGAAATATACAATTAGTTTCTCTTGGTCCTGTAGCAATAGTTTCTCCTGCGGGCGCCTACGATCACAATTCAAAATCCATCCATCGACGACCTTAACGTCAAACCTGCTGCAATTCTCGATAGGTAAAGTCATCTAGACAGCAACCTTACTGTTTAGAAAGTTATTAGTACTGCCCATGTCGATGAGAATTGTAACATCCCTCATTTCTGAATTTTCGTATAAGTATCTATTTTAAATTTGATAAAAATTCAAAGTATGAATATGAGAACTTATTCATAAGAGTTGGGGGATTTGTTAAAAAAAAAATCTGAGGACCTATTTGTAAACCCTGAGGACCTAATTATAAATATAATAAATACAAGGACTAAACTGCAAAATACACAAAAATACAAATCCCACCGTTTAAGCCTCTCTGCCTTCATTCATAATGAACCAGAGAAGGCAGCTACGTGGAAGCACAGGAGAAAGAAAGAAAGAAGAAGAGAAGAAAAAGGGGGAAGAAGAAGAAGAAAAAAAATTGGGGCTTTAAGGTTTCTTGCTCAAATTTCTCATTTAGGGTCAAAATTCTCAAAGGCAAGTGTTCTAACCCTATCCTACAGAAGTATTAGTCTATGTTCCTATATTGATTCTGAAAGATTTATGCTTAGAACCTGATATTTCTCTCTTTGGACAAAAAACCAAGGATCTGAAATTTTTTCGGTAAACTGACCCCTATACACTGTTTCAGCTATAATTTTTAGCACCAAAGGTGGATTCAGGCAGGACCTAGTTCGTTTGAAATTAGACTCTTATATCTTTCTTTTGACACTAATTTTGTAGATTTTGGACACCGAATACTTACCCGAACATCTGTTTCAAATGAGCCTATAGATGCTGCAGAACAGGGATCAAAATTTCTGACCTTTCGATACTAAAATACCTATAAGTCCCTATTAGAAATTCTGATTTGTACCAAACTGACTTCGTCCGAAACTAGACTTGTAGACCTTTCTTTTGACATATAGTTTGAAAATTTTGGAATTCAAATGCCTACTCTATTATCTGTTGAATCCGACCCTATGAATTCTACAAAACAGTGATTGTGTTTTTGACCTTGTGTTACCAAATCAAAGGTAAACTCCTTGTTGGAAATCATGATTCGTATGAAACTTGTTTCAATAGAAAATAGATTGATATATCTTTTGACAATAGCCTTCTTGAGGGTATTGGAGCATAATTGATAATCTGAAGTATTTGTTCAATGTGCCTCTTGAATTCTGTCAGAAATCGAGCTTTGGTCGATTTCGCGTATTCTGTTTCATTCGTTTGGAAATAGATTCCATTCAGTCCCTTTCGCTCAATTGAGGCTTATGTTGGTGCTTGAATTCTGGTTTGATCTTGTCTGTAAATTATTTACATTCTTGAATCCTTTTGTGTAATGTTTATGCTATATCGCATTGATACATATAGGCACATATATATCCCATTGTTCCGCATTTGCTTTCGATATGTGCCTATTTTAGTTTCATTCCTTTGGATATTGAATTCATCTAACCTTCTTATTTGAATTGAGCTATATATGATTGCTTGGAATCCGTGTATACTCTTGCTTTCATTTCATTCCAAATCTGAACACATTTGTGAGAGATTGTTGCTTACATCGTACTGATTCGTAAAGGCACATGTACGTTTGTTGTTCCGCGTTTGCTTCCGATATATGCTATTTATTGTTCATACTACCCTTTTGTACTCTGGTGTTATGGGATAATGTGAACCTTTGCCAGAAATGGTAAAGGGAGTTATGCATAGAGCCTGCGATGCTCTGCCGGCCCCCTTTGACTTCACCTAGACGTGGGTGGATGGAGCTCCCAGATGTGGGAGACTTCTATCTGGTGGTCATTCAGAAATGGATGAATCACATTCTGTCTGTGGTCCCACTACACCTTCTGTATGTTTGATATGATATCCAGAGCTTTGGTTATGTGTTTCTGTACATGCTTTGGATAAGAATGATATGAATGCAACGTCAAAGACGACGTTTGAGCTTCTGTTTGGTATTTGTTATTGATATGCTCCGAAATATTCCAAACACCATTGATATGCTCCGGAACATTTCATACGCTACTGATAAGCTCCGAAACATTTCATTTGTTATTTATATGCTCTGAAATGTTTCATTCATTGTTGATATGCTTCGAAATGTTCCATACGCTGTTGATATGCTCCGGAACATTTCATATGCCATTGATAAGCTCCGATATGTTTCATTTGTTATTGATATGCTCCGAAATGTTCCATACACCGTTGATATGCTCCGGAACATTTCATACGCCACTGATAGGCTCCGAAACATTTCATTTGTTATTTATATGCTCTGAAATGTTTCATTCATTGTTGATATGCTTCGAAATGTTCCATACGCCATTGATATGCTCCAGAACATTTCATATGCCATTGATAAGCTCCGATATGTTTCATTTGTTATTGATATGCTCCAAAACGTTTCATTCGTTACTGATATGCTCCAATTACTCTATGCTCCATCTGTTATGAACCAAATATGTTTGATTGAAATGACAATTGTGATTCTGCACCTAATGATATTATGTCTATGAATTCTTATATTCTGCCTTGCATTTTGAAACTTTATCTCTTTGGAAATTGTCCTATTTTGACATGGATATGTTAGTCACTTGCTGAGCTTTATATGCTCACCCCGATGTTGCATAAATTTTTCATGATAGCTTGTCGCTTGCTTAAATGTTAAGATTGGGCTGAGGCAGTGGAAAGCTTAAAGATTTTGGGCAGATCTTTATTAGTATATATGTTTTTGTTGTATAAGTACACTCTGCATCTAATGAAATGTTGACGATGAATCTAAACTTGTGGATGTTGTATAAGTTTAAAGGACCTCTCATGTTTAGGATTCTGGAATGTTAAGTTTAATTCGTGTAACGATATGAACTTATGGTAAACGTTGGTTTTGTGACTGTATAGACTCCCACACTTGTGAATTTATGTTGTGGTTATTAATTTGGTGAGTTGGGTTCAGATTTTATGAATCATCGAGCAATGTGTTGTATGTTTATGAACTGCACAGGGTTTATAAATTTTTATATTATAGAGGTGAAATTTTGATCTGAATGTTTTCTTAGTGACCTCAAATGTTAGTTTGGATCCTAGATTGATTTGTTTTCTGAAATTTTAATATCATGGATATTTTTGAGGGGCGTGACAAGAACAGTGATCGGTTGTTGTTTGAGAAGGCCTCCAACTTTCATCGTTTGCGGGTTTGAGTAGCCGGCTAGTGCATGTACCGTAACTTCAGTCGGTTGTGGCTCTTCTTTTGCATCTTCTTCTTCATGTTCAAGGCTCTCTTCTGGATGTTTAATGACCTCTTCTTCTATTGGTTCAATC
The DNA here is from genome assembly GCF_036884655.1 of Musa acuminata AAA Group. Taxonomy (NCBI): domain Eukaryota; kingdom Viridiplantae; phylum Streptophyta; class Magnoliopsida; order Zingiberales; family Musaceae; genus Musa; species Musa acuminata. The sequence goes on from NC_088348.1 coordinate 13,620,293, forward strand.
ATAAGAAATCTCCCTTTACTACAACGATGCTTATGGCTCCACGGCTTATCGCAATGCCAACATAACCCCTTCGCATATCGCTCCTGAAGCTCTTCTCTTCTTAACCTCTTTGGTTTAGGGACTCGGTCGATAGTAGGGGGGGTTGAGTTCTTCAGTATTGTTGGTTGAGGAGTGACCCTAGTCCTCCGAGCTTCATGGTTCAATTGCTCCTCTTGATGTCGTGCGAAAGAGATGGCTGCCATAAGCGTGTACGGTTGTCATACTTTAACTTCTCCTCGGATCTCCGGCTTCAAGCCCTCAATGAAGGTCCACAATAGCTGCTTTTGAGACCAATCATGAGTTTGATTAGATAACCTTTCAAACCTAGTTTGGTACTCCTGAATAGTGGAGATTTGTCGGATCTTTGCTAGTTGTCCGTCAATATTCTCGTAATCGGTTGGTCTGAAGCGTATCAGCAGTCCTTCTTTGAATTATCGCCATGAAAGGACTCCATAAGTATGTTCAAACCAGTCAAACCACTGTATAGCATCCCCTTCAAGATGTATAGCTGCAAATTTCACCATTGATGCATCTGCGGTTTTGTGGTAACGAAAATATCGCTCCACGCGCGAGATCCAACCAATCGGGTCTCCTTCTTCCCATCTAGGGAAGTCTACTCTCATGCATGGATAGTTGGGGTCAGTCATAGAGCTTCCCCTCTCTTGGAAGTCATATGTTCGGGCTTGGTGCGATTGGGCAAAGCTCTCTCCTTAATGTGATTTCTTCGGGTTTAGTGGTCGGCCCAATCTGAGTTCGGTAAAAAGCGTCCGAATCTTATCCTCCATTCGCACCTCGAAGGCTTCAAATTTAGCATTGATTACCTCCTTAGATGCCATAGTATATGCCACCAAATATGTGATGTTAAGATCTCTCTTTTGTTGTCGGGTTAAAGGCATGTATTGGTTGAGAGAGGTGATGGTCGAAAGGGTTGGTGGATTGATGGGTGTAGGCTACAGTTTAGGCTTGTTTTGTGGCTATTTTGGGTGCAGTTTGAGGGTGTGGTTTGGTGGAGTTTTAGGGCTATGGATGAAAGTTTTGGATTTGTGGTAGATGGCAGCAAAGGTTTGATAGAAATCAGTGGAAGTTGCAGCAAGTATGTGCTATCTTGTAAGAGCAGAATTATCGTCGAAGAAACAGCGGTTTCTCGACATAATTTCCACCAAAAACTTGAGAGAATTGAGGAGGGAATTGATAGAAAAATCACAGTTTATATGACAGCAGTGATGACTAATTTAATCAAGAAAATTTTGGCAGTATAACAGCAAGGAAATTGGTGCAAGTTGCGATAGCAGAATTCTCGTCGTAAAATTTCAGCGGTTTATGATAAAAATTTGCAGCAACACAAAATCATTTTTAGAGATGAATTCCTCAATAGATCAATCTTAGATGGAAGCCAAGATGATCTATGAAGTGTATAAGAAATTTCATTCAAAAAAGATTGCAAATAGATGGGTTAAGGCAACAATATGCGGCTGAAATTTTCTGCACATAAATTTTTAAGTATAGCAGATTGGACGTAAAAGATCAGTAGTTTATATTGAGAATTTTTTTATGAAACCAAAGGAAAATCTACTAGTAGGAAGTATTAAAGTTATCATAAAAATTTCGTAGAGATTTGGATAGAAACAACATAGTATCAAGATCAAAGAAACAGTGCTATGCGGCTGAAATTTTATAGTGCAGATTTTCAAGTATAGCAGATTAGACGTAAAATATCAATAGTTTATATTAAAATTTTTTTGACAAAACCAAAGGGAAATCTGCTGTTAAGAAGTGTCAAAGATGTCATAAAAATTTCGTAGAGATTTGGATAGAAAGAATATAGTACCAAGATCAAACAGACGGTGCTATACGGTTGGAATTTTGCAATGTATCTTTCGTCGTAGCGATGAAAACTTTATGACGAAGAGTTTATGCAGCGATATAGAAATATTTTTTTTGGAATTTTCAAATAAGGATAAATAAATTATAGTAGCAGTAAGGTAGAAAACCAGAACCTATTACTATTCACGGGGAGATCAAAGGATGATCCGTGGTGGTGGAGATGACGGCGAAATTTGGCAACGATCGCTTAAGCAATTGTGGGAATTGCTTTGGGCGGTTGTGGAGGGTTGATGGATGGCTGTGGAAGGGCAGCGAGACGCCAAGAACGCTGCTCTAATACCAGGTGATAGAACTCTTGTAGATTCTAAACTTGGGGTTGATCTCTTTAGGGGATCGACCTCCTTGGAACTCTATAGGAGTTCCTCCCTCCAAGTTGCTGCTCAAAGGCTGCAAAAAAGATTCATCTATTGCTTATGAAAATAGGTGAAATGACTATTTATAGGGCTTCTAAACCCTAACTCCTAATAGGACTCTTACTTAAGACTTCTACTTCTAAACAACTCCTAATAGGACTCCTACTCAAGACTCCTACTTCTAACCAACTCCTAATAGGACTCATACTCAAGACTCCTATTCCTTTACAACTCCTTATTCTTCTCTAAGAAATAACCTCCTAACCCTATCCGGCCACTTCAGCTCTTTAATAGGGGTCGGCTTTATTAGGATCGGAGCGGCACTAAGAGGGGGGGGGGGGGGTGAATTAGTGCAGCGGATTAAAATTTCGGTTTTAGAAAAATCTTTTGTACGATAAGAACGGAACTTGAAAAGTTTAACTTGAAAGCGTATTCTTAAAGTTGCGCAGCAAGGGTAATAAGAAACTAAAGCAGTAAGAAGGTATGCAGTAATGTAAATGACAATAATAAAATGCAAACCAGAGATTACGCCGATTTTAGAGTGGTTCGGTCAAATGACCTACATCCACTTGCGAGGCCCCTCTTCGATGAGGCTCCCACCTTCCACTAGCAAGTCTCTTGAAATGGAAGGGTAAACACCCCTCTTAGAACCTTTTACAAGCAGCACAACCTCTTACAAATTTTCAATAAGAAAGAAGGAGGAGAACTCTCTAGCAAATTGAAAACAAGACTTGCTAAGACTTTCTAAGACTTTTCTCTCAATCAAAATGCTTCTCAAAAGTTGTAATCTCAACTTAGATTTGAGGGGTATTTATAGGCCTCAAGAGGATTCAAATTTGGGCTCCAAAATTTGAATTCTCTTAGGGTTTCCGATGCTGGAGGTGCCACCGCCCAGCGCTCGGGTGCTGGACGGTGCAACCGCCCAGCCAAGGAGGTGTCACCGCCCAGCTCTCGGGTGCTGGGCGGTTCCACCGCCCAGCCAGGCGGTGCCACCGCCTGGCTCTCCGATTCATTGGTTTGGCTTAATTTTAGCCCAAACCAAATCGGACTTTGGGCCTAGTTGGCCCCTAACCAAGATATAGGATTATCTCTTAATCCTAATCCTAATTACAACTGAACTACATAACACAAAAACATCCTAAACAAGTTTTCAACCGCGAACGTCGAGTCTTGTTCCGGCGAGCTTTCCGACGAATTCCTTCCGACGGACTCCCGGCAAGCTCCCAATCTTTGTGATGACTTTAACGAGTAGCCGAGCCTTCTCGGTGATCTCCGTGAGCCTCCGACGATTTCTTCGGCGAACTTCCGACACGTTCCCGATTTCTTCTCGGTTGGTTCCGGCAGCATCTCCGATGATTCTTCGGTCTCTTAAACGTTCATCGAGCTCGACTCCGGTATCCTTGCTTTATGTTTTCTGGTTATCGTAGTTAATCCTGCACACTTAACTCAATAATATGGATTAGATCAATTAACCCACCAATTGATTATATCATCAAAATCCGAGATTCAACAATCTCCCCCTTTTTGATGATGACAATCAATTGATGACGGAGTTAAACATAACTCCCCCTATCTATATGCCGTATTATGAGAAGATAAAAAACACTTGAATTCCATCCCATTGGATTCAAGCATAACCCGATAAGTTCAAATCGTAGAGCTTATCGTTATCCTCATTAAACAATAGTAAGTACGAAACTTCGATGAAAATCATAAGTTAAATGATAAGGGACGAATTTTGCTACGATAGAAGATAAATATTTTCAATATAAATTTCATGATATCAATCTTGTGATATTTTTAAGGATAAGGCATATAAGACATTCATATCACACAAGTTTTTGTAATTCATATAAGTCATGCTATCGTTATGGTGTAAGTCATCACTTAGTCATCACTTCTCCCCCTTTGTCATCAACAAAAAGAGACAAGCCAGCTAATTGATGATCATAGAAAAAGGTTTAGCAATTAACAAAGCTCATAATTCAAATTTGCCAGAAATAGTTTATCCAAAAGACATCATCATTTATGCAGATTAAAACAGTAGTTATCTAAAAGGAAGGATCAGTTATCGTCCAATCGATGACAAACTTGAACTTGTTGTTAAAAGCAAACAGAACAGAATAAAAAGATACATCAATTTAATCCTTAGGAGGTAATCCACAGTGCTGATACAGGATATCTATTTTTTCATTCATTTTTCGTAGTGTCTTCAAAATTTTAACTTGTTGATTCTGAATTTGTACTTGCTGAGATTTGATCTGAGACAGTTCCACCATAATGAGATCTTCAGAGGAGGGAACAGGAGCTGTAGGTGCTGTGCCAAAGGGACTAGGACGAGGAGATTCATTTCCCATAAGAATTGGTGTTTCGGGGTGTTCTATTGGTTGAGGAATTGGATCCGTCCTCCTAGGCTGCCTAACCCATATGTCATTGCTAAAAGTGCACCTAAGTCTTTTCAGTAGGTTTTTATTTATTATGTTATATCGATCATTTTGAATAGATTCTTCATCGGGTGGAATGCAAATGTTATAGGCATGAAGAAATCTAGTGATTAACCTCCCATATGGCAATATAGTATCTTTAGCCATAATATCCTGCATGTGTTGGCGAATTAAGTACCCAAAACAATTATGCTGACCGGTCATAATCCAATACATGGTTCCTATCTCTATTTGACTTATTTCGTCAAGATGAAATTGTTTGGGGAATATGATGCTTGTGATAATGTGATGAAGAATTTTAGAATTGAAAGGCAGTAAGTGTTCACAGCTCTTGGGTAGGAAGTCAAGGTTTGGATTTGCAAAAATGGTTTCTATGGCTTCGGTATAGGTTGCTCCTATTGTGTTGACGTCCCATTTACCTTTAAAATAGCATCCCCTATCTTTTTCAGTTATGCCAATTAGCTCACAAATAGTGTTGTCAAATATTCTAATGGGTGTTCCTAGAAGGTAAGTGCTTAGGCTATCGCTGTCCTCATATAGGTTGGCATAGAACAATCTAACTATTCGCGGATAGATTGGTTCATCTATTTGTAGTAGAGGTAGAGCTTCTAGGTGTGCAAACCACCTAATGGGTTCTAAGTCCTCTAGTTCATCTAGATCAACGTATTTTCCCTTATGGATACATCGTGTTTCAAATTTTGGAAAGCTAAGGGCTACCTCTTTTGATCTAAAACGATCATGGTCAAATGAATCTCCTTCAATCCTTTTTCCTTTTGATCTCTTAGGAGCCATTATCTAGACAAAATGATGATGAAATTGTGAAAAATAAGCAAGGGAAAGAGGAAAGAAAAGAGGGAATGAGATACCAAAAAGAGGGATTTCAAGTGTTACCTTATGGAGATTATGTTGAGAGATGGAAAGCTTGGACCACCAAGAATCCTTCTCCAATGCTTCTAAGAGTTAGAATGAGGGTTAGAGGGAATGGGAGAGGGTTTTGAGAGTGTTTTTTTCGGGTTGGGGGCGGTGTCACCGCCGGCCCTAACCCCTCGGGTTAGTAAGGCTCGCTTAGTCGGTGTCACCGCCAAACTGGTCGGTGTCACCGCCTGGCGCCCGAGCGCCAGGAGGTGCAACCGCCGGATCTGGCGGTGCCACCGCTGGCATCCCGCGGAGGAAAGAAAAAAATTTTTCTTCCTCCCTTTTGTTTAGCTTCTTCCCTCAAGATCATAAGTTATACTTTAATGGATCATTTTGAATTGAAGAAGAAGGAAGAAATCAAATCCACAGAAGAAAGGAAAAGGACGAGTCATTTTTCGTGAAGCTCATTTTAGGGACAATTTAACATGCCTAATTCCCTTCTAATGAATTCAAATTGATCTTCGTTCAAAGCTTTTGTAAATATATCTGCTAATTGATGCTTTGTGTCAATGAATTCTAGAACAACATCATTGTTAAGGACATGATCGCGTATGAAATGATGCCTAACGTCGATGTGCTTAGTTCTAGAGTGCAGAATTAGATTTTTAGTAAGACATATGGCACTAGTATTATCACATTTTATGGGGATGTTTTTAAAGTGAATTCCATAGTCTTCTAATGTATTTTTCATCCAAATGACTTGTGCACAACATGCACTTACAGCAATGTAATCGACTTCCGTCGTAGATAGTGCAACTGAATTTTGTTTCTTGGAAGTCCAAGAAACAAGTGCATGTCCTAAAAATTGGCATGTTCCGGATGTACTTTTTCTATCGATCCTGCATCCGCCAAAATCGGCGTCTGCATAAGCTATTAGATCAAATTTTTCAGATTTTGGATACCACAATCCTAAATTTGGAGTTCCTTTAAGATACCTGAATATTCTTTTAACACTCTTCAGATGAGATAATTTAGGATTAGATTGAAACCTAGCGCAAAGTCCTACACAAAACATAATATCTGGTCTAGTCGCGGTGAGGTAGAGTAGACTACCTATCATTCCCCTATATGTTTTTTGATCGAAATTTTCACTATTTTCATCCATATCTAACTTAGTCGCAGTACTCATAGGGGTGTTTATTGCTTTTGAATTATCCATGTTAAATCGTTTTAACAATTCTAATGTATATTTAGATTGGTTAAGAAATATACCATCACTAAGTTGTTTGATTTGTAATCCCAAAAAGAAAGTTAATTCACCCATTAAACTCATTTCAAATTCATGACTCATACATTTGGCAAATGATTCACATAGTGATTCATCCGAAGAGCCAAAAATAATATCGTCTACATAAATTTGCACAATAAGAAAATTATTTTCAAAATGTTTAATAAACAATGTAGTATCAACCTTGCCTTTGGTAAAATTATTTAAAATAAGAAAGGAACTAAGCCTTTCATACCAAGCTCTAGGAGCTTGTTTCAAGCCATAGAGAGCTTTAGTCAATTTGAATACATGATTAGGAAGAAGAGAATTTTCAAATCCGGGAGGTAGTTCGACATATACTTCTTCGGAAATAAAACCATTCAAGAAAGCACTTTTGACATCCATTTGAAATAGTTTAAAATTATTACTACTAGCATAGGCAAGAAGCATCCTTATGGCTTCTAATCGAGCCACGGGAGCGAAGGTTTCTTCGTAATCGATACCTTCTTCTTGATTGAAACCTTTGGCCACTAATCTAGCCTTGTTTCTAACCATGATACCATTTTCGTCTTGCTTGTTTCTAAAGACCCACTTAGTACCTATGACTAAGTGGTCACTTGGTCTAGGAACAAGCTTCCATACCTCATTCCTCTCAAATTGGTTCAATTCTCCTTGCATTGCAATGACCCAAAAATCATCTTTTAAGGCTTCGTCAATGCATTTAGGTTCAATTTGAGAAAGGAAAGCGGCGTTAGCACAAAAATTCTTGAAAGAAGAACGAGTTTGAACCCCTTTTGTTGTATCTCCTATAATTAGTGTTAGGATCGGAGCGGCACTAAGAGGGGGGGGTGAATTAGTGCAGCGGATTAAAACTTCGATTTTAACAAAATCTTTCGTACGTTAAGAACGAAACTTGAGAAATTTAACTTGAAGGCGTATTCTTAAAGTTGCGCAGCAAGAGTAATAAGGAACTAAAGCAGTAAGAAGATTTGCAGTAATGTAAATGACAATAATAAAAAGCAAACCAGAGATTACGCCGATTTTTAGAGTGGTTCGGTCAAATGACCTACTCCACTTGCGAGGCCCCTCTTCGATGAGGCTCCCACCTTCCACTAGCAAGTCTCTTGAAATGGAAGGGTAAACACCCCTCTTACAACCTTTTACAAGCAGCTCAACCTCTTACAAATTTTCAATAAGAAAGAAGGAGGAGAACTCTCTAGCAAATTGAAAACAAGACTTGCTAAGACTTTCTAAGACTTTTCTCTCAATCAAAATGCTTCTCAAAAGTTGTAACCTCAGCTGAGATTTGAGGGGTATTTATAGGCCTCAAGAGGATTCAAATTTTGGGCTCCAAAATTTGAATTCTCTTAGGGTTCCCGGTGCTGGCGGTTCCACCGCCCAGCCAGGCGGTGCCACCGCCCAGCGCTCGGGTGCTGGACGGTGCAACCGCCCAGCCAAGGAGGTGTCACCGCCCAGCACTCGGGTGCTGGGCGGTGCCACCGCCTACAGTGTTTTCAGCCCGACTACAGTGTTTTCAGCCACTAGTTGGGCTTCAATCTTGGCTCTCTAGTTCGCTGGTTTAGCCTAAACCAACTCTGACTTTGGGCCCAGTTGGCCCCTAACCAGGATATAGGATTATCTCTTAATCCTAATCCTAATTACAAGTGGACTACATAACCAAAACACATCCTAAGCAAATTTTCAACCGCGAACGTCGAGTCTTGTTCTGGCGAGCTTTCCGACGAACTTTCTGCCGACGGGCTTCTAGCAAGCTCCCGAACTTGTGATGACTTTAATGAGTAGCCGAGCCTTCTCGGTGATCTCCGTGAACCTCCAACGATCTCTTCGGCGAACTTCCGAAAATTCCGACAGGTTCCCGATTTCTTCTCGGTTGGTTCTGGCAGCATCTCCGACGATTCTTCGGACTCTTAAACGTCCATCGAACTTGACTCCGGTATTCTCGCTTTGTGTTTTCTGGTTATCGTAGTTAATCCTGCACACTTAACTCAATAATATGGATTAGATCAAATAACCCATCAATTGATTTTATCATCAAAATCCGAGATTCAACAATCTCCCCCTTTTTGATGATGACAATCAATTGATGACGGAGTTAAACGTAACTCCCCCTATCTATATGCCATATTATGAGAAGATAAAACACTTGAATTTCATCATTGAATTCAAGTATAAACCTATAAGCTCTAACCGTAGAACTTATCGTTATTCTCATTAAGCATAATGTAAATGCGAAACTTTGATGAAAATCTTTTTCAAGTCGAAAGATAAGAGACAAATTTTACTATGACAAGAGATAAAGATTTTCAACTTGAATTGCATGATTATACATTTTAGACATGCATTCAATATGATCAATCAATCTTACAATATTTTCAAGGATTTTGCAAGGCATATAAGATAATCATCGATCGATCACTTTTCTCAAGGATTTTGCAATTCATATTTTGTCATGCTATTAAGAATGATATAAGTCATCACTTTTCTCCCCCTTTGTCATCAACAAAAAGGAAAATGAGACTTGAAGCACATATTTTGGCATACAACGATTTTATCATTGAAAATTAAGTATGCAAAAATATTTACGCAGAGTTCATTTTAGAGGAAAATTCAGCATGCATTCATATTATCTAATCTCTTCTTCCTATGAATAACAGAAATTGTAGATGTATAAGAGAGAGATTGGGATAAAAAAATTCAAGTAGTAATTTCACGAAGTCAAGATCATAATTCGAATACAAACTCATTCAAATCGTCAAATTCATGAAAATCTCAACATTACTTTTTAATCATCACATAAGGCATTTAAAGAATTTTTGAAACATAGGAGAATGATTAATTTAAGCATTCAATCAAATTCAAGTCATGAATGCCAATACTTTCATATTTGTAAGTATCAATTCATGAATGCCAAAAGATATTATTTGTGATTCCAATTTTGCAAGATCAAGATTATGATTTAGATAAAACTTATTTAAATCAAATCGCTAACTTGAAATTCATAATCAAGTCATCGAAGTCGATTTCGAGATTTCACAACATGTCATATGGAATTTGAAGGAGAATGAGAGATGGAAAGAAGATGAAAAACTTTACGGAAAATCCAATCAAACAAGTTTATTATTTAGGGACAATTTAACATACCTAATTCCCTTCTAATGAATTCAAATTGGTCTTCATTCAAGGCTTTTGTGAATATATCCGCTAATTGATGCTTTGTGTCAATGAATTCTAGAACAATATTATTGTTAAGGACATGATCGCGTATGAAATGATGCCTAACGTCGATGTGCTTAGTTCTAGAATGCTGAATTGGATTTTTAGTAAGACATATGGCACTAGTATTATCACATTTTATGGGAATATTTTTAAAGTGAATTCCATAGTCTTCTAATGTATTTTTCATCCAAATAACTTGTGCACAACATGCACTTGCAGCTATGTATTCGGCTTCTGCCGTAGATAGTGCAACTGAATTTTGTTTCTTGGAAGTCCAAGAAACAAGTGCATGTCCTAAAAATTGGCATGTTCCGGATGTACTTTTTCTATCTATTCTGCATCCGCCAAAATCGGCATCCGCATAGGCTATTAAATCAAATTTTTCAGATTTTGGATACCATAATCCTAAATTTGGAGTTCCTTTAAGATACCTAAATATTCTTTTAACACTTTTGAGATGAGATAATTTAGGATTTGATTGAAACCTAGCACAAAGTCCTACACTAAACATAATATCCGGTCTAGTCGCGGTAAGGTAGAGTAGACTACCTATCATTCCCCTATATGTTTTTTGATCGAAATTTTCACTATTTTCATCCATATCTAACTTAGTCGCAGTACTCATAGGGGTGTTTATTGCTTTTGAATTATCCATGTTAAATCGTTTTAACAATTCTAATGTGTATTTAGATTGGTTAATAAATATACCATCCTTAAGTTGTTTGATTTGTAATCCTAAAAAGAAAGTTAATTCACCCATTAAACTCATTTCAAATTGAAGACTCATACATTTGGCAAATGATTCACATAGTGATTCATCCGAAGAGCCAAACACAATATCGTCAACATAAATTTGCACAATAAGAAAATTATTTTCAAAATGTTTAATAAACAATGTAGTATCAACCTTGCCTTTGGTAAAATTATTTAAAATAAGAAAGGAACTAAGCCTTTCATACCAAGCTCTAGGAGCTTGTTTTAAGCCATAGAGAGCTTTAGTCAATTTGAATACATGATTAGGAAGAAGAGAATTTTCAAATCCGGGAGGTTGTTCGACAAATACTTCTTCGGAAATAAAACCATTCAAGAAAGCACTTTTAACATCCATTTGAAATAGTTTAAAATTATTACTACTAGCATAGGCAAGGAGCATCCTTATGGCTTCTAATCGAGCCACGGGAGCGAAGGTTTTTCGTAATCGATACCTTCTTCTTGGTTGAAACCTTTGGCCACTAATCTAGCCTTGTTTCTAACCACGATACCATTTTTGTCTTGCTTGTTTCTAAAGACCCACTTAGTACCTATGACTAAGTGGTCACTTGGTCTAGGAACAAGCTTCCATACCTCATTCCTCTCAAATTGGTTCAATTCTTCTTGCATTGCAATGATCCAAAAATCATCTTTTAAGGCTTCGTCAATGCATTTAGGTTCAATTTGAGAAAGGAAAGCGGCGTTAGCACAGAAATTTTTGAAAGAAGAACGAGTTTGAACCCCTTTTGATGTATCTCCTATAATTTGCTCTTTTGGATGAGCATCTACATACTTCCATTCTTTTGGTAAAGAAATTTCGGAAGAAGATGCATTCAAATGGCTATTTTGAGGAGAGGGTTCATTTAAATTCAAATTATCAAAACCAAGATCATCATCAAAATCATTTTTCTTTAAATCGGAAATTTCATTAAAAACTACATGAATAGACTCTTCAATTACTAAAGTTCTTTTATTAAAAACCCGAAAAGCTTTAGAAACGGAAGAGTAACCAAGAAAGATGCCTTCATCGGATTTAGCGTCAAATTTTCCTAAAGCATCCCTTTCATTTAAAATAAAGCATTTACAACCAAAAACTTTAAAATAGGAGATGTTTGGTTTTTTGTTATTCCATAATTCATAGGGAGTTTTGGATAAGGATAGTCTTATTAGGACTCTATTCATGATGTAGCAAGCCGTATTTACGGCTTCGGCCCAAAAGTACTTAGGTAAACTATGTTCATTCAACATAGTTCTTGCCATTTCTTGTAGGTTTCTATTTTTCCTTTCAACTACTCCATTTTGTTGAGGATTTCTTGGAGTTGAGAAGTTGTGATTGTACCCATTACTTTCGCAAAAATTTTGAAAGTCACGGTTTTGGAATTCACCACCGTGATCACTCCGAATTGATGAAATCATGAGGCCTTTTTCGTTTTGAGTGAGTTTACAAAATTTAGAGAAACACTTGAAGCAATCACTTTTGTGAGCTAAGAAATAGGTCCAAGTGTATCTAGAGTAGTCATCCACAATCACAAAAGCATATTTGCTTCCACCTAGACTTGTTGTATCAATTGGTCCAAATAAGTCCAAATGGATCAATTGTAATGGTCTAGTAGTGCTAATTTGATTTTTTGGTTTGAAGCTTGTTTTTATTTGTTTGCCTAGTTGACATGCATCGCATACTTTGTCCTTAATAAACTTTAAATTTGGAATTCCTCGTACTAATTCTTGAGATGAGATCTTAGATATTGTTTTCATGCTTGCATGGCCTAATCTCCTATGCCAAAGCCAAGCATCATCATTTACGACGGAGAAGCACATTTCATTACTTAGTTCATCAAGATTGATGGTATAGACATTATTTTGTTTTAAAGCAATCATAGTCATGTTATGATTTGGTTTTTCAATAATGCACATATTTGATTCAAATCTAACGATGTAACCTTTATCGCATAGTTGACTAATACTCAAGAGATTATGTTTCAATCCATCAACTAGTAAGACATCATCAATGGAAAAATTAAATTTGTTACCAATAGTTCCCTTGCCAATGATTTTGCCCTTGTTGTTGTCTCCGAAGGTAACGTACCCTTCTTCTTTGCTAGTGAGCATAGAGAAATGAGATGGATCTCCAGTCATATGTCTTGAGCATCCACTATCGAGATACCATCTCTTGCTCCTTGCTTGTGGGTTTGTCTACAAAAGAGGATGATTTTTAGGTACCCATTTGATTTTGGGTGCCTCAAAAATTGACCCACTAACTTTGTTATTTATGATTGAATTCTTTATAGTTCCTTTAGGAACCCATATTAATTTTTGTGAACTAATTTTCCTAAATGGGCATTTGTAGGCAATATGTCCGGATTTGCAACAAAAGTTGCATTTCATATAAGAGGAAACATGTAATGTAGGTCCTTTTATGAAAGTGGTAGGATTTTGATGTAATCCTTTTACAAATCCAATTCCATTTCTATTTGCGATGTGACCCTTGTGTGCAAGGATCATATCTAATCCTTTGCTACCAACCTTAAACTTGTTTAAGGTTTCCTTAAGAAGCAAATTTTCATTTTTTATTGCTTCTAAGTGCTCACACTTAGAGCATGGAGGAGTTTGAAGACTATCAAACTTATCTTGTAGCAAAGCATGCTCTTTCTTTAAGATACTTAACTTCTTGCTAACAGTTCTACATTCATCAAATAATACATGAAAAGCGATAGATAGTTCTTCAAAAGATAAATCTTCATTAAATAAATCACATACCTCTTCTCCTAACGCCATTAGCGCGTAATGAGCAACTTGCTCGGTGTTGGACTTCTCTTCTTCGGATGCGCTTGAATCATCCCACGTTGCCTTGAATGCCTTCTTCTTTGATGTTCTCTTTTTGGCTTGAGGACAATCGTTCTTATAGTGTCCCGGTTTTTTGCATTCATAGCAAATCACTTGGTCCTTCTTTTGTTCAAATTTATTTTTTGTATTATTTTTATATCTGTTCTTTCTTAAATATTTTTTAAATTTTTGAGTCAAAAGTGCAATGTCATTGTCACTGTCCTCATCACTTGATGTTCCTTTCAAGTGGTCTTCTTGTGATTTGAGTGCCATATCCTTCCTGTTCTTTGGAAGGGGGTTCTCGAGCTCGTCATAAGCTTGACATGTCATTTCGTAGGTCATTAGAGACCCAATGAGTTCTTCAAGAGGGAATGCTTTAAGGTCTTTGGCCTCTTGAATGGCCGTAACTTTTGGATCCCAACTTTTAGGGAGGGATCTTAAGATTTTAGTTACTAGTTCAAAGTTAGTAAAATCTTTACCAAGAGCTTTGAGTCCATTGATGACATCCGTAAACCGGGTGTACATGTCTCCGATGGACTCACTTGGTTTCATTCGGAAAAGTTCGTAAGAGTGCACAAGGATGTTGATTTTGGACTCTTTCACTCGGCTAGTGCCTTCATGAGTGACCTCAAGAGTTCTCCAAATATCAAAAGCCGAATCACACATTGAAACACGATTAAATTCGTTTTTGTCTAGTGCACAAAACAAGGCATTCATAGCCTTTGCATTTAAAGCAAAAACCTTCTTCTCCGATTCATCCCATTCGCTCATCGGAAGAGAAGATTTTTGAAATCCATTCTCGACAATAGACCAAAGCTCAAAGTCCATAGAAATGAGGAAGATTCTCATGCGAGTCTTCCAATATGTGTAATCCGACCCATTAAACAAAGGTGGTCGTGCAATAGAATGGCCCTCTTGCATGCCGGAGTAAGCCATCTCTCTTGGGTATTAAACCAAATATGAGAGATAACCTTGCTCTGATACCACTTGTTAGGATCGGAGCGGCACTAAGAGGGGGGGGTGAATTAGTGCAGCGGATTAAAACTTCGATTTTAATAAAATCTTTCGTACGTTAAGAACGAAACTTGAGAAATTTAACTTGAAGGCGTATTCTTAAAGTTGCGCATCAAGAGTAATAAGGAACTAAAGCAGTAAGAAGATTTGCAGTAATGTAAATGACAATAATAAAAAGCAAACCAGAGATTACGCCGATTTTTAGAGTGGTTCGGTCAAATGACCTACTCCACTTGCGAGGCCCCTCTTCGATGAGGCTCCCACCTTCCACTAGCAAGTCTCTTGAAATGGAAGGGTAAACACCCCTCTTACAACCTTTTACAAGCAGCTCAACCTCTTACAAATGTTCAATAAGAAAGAAGGAGGAGAACTCTCTAGCAAATTGAAAACAAGACTTGCTAAGACTTTCTAAGACTTTTCTCTCAATCAAAATGCTTCTCAAAAGTTGTAACCTCAGCTGAGATTTGAGGGGTATTTATAGGCCTCAAGAGGATTCAAATTTGGGCTTCAAAATTTGAATTCTCTTTGGGTTCCCGCTGTTGGAGGTGCCACCACCCAGCCAAGCGGTGCCACCGCCTACAGTGTTTTCAGCCCGACTACAGTGTTTTCAACCACTAGTTGGGCTTCAATCTTGGCTCTCTAGTTCGCTGGTTTAGCTTAATTTTTAGCCTAAACCAACTCTGACTTTGGGCCCAGTTGGCCCCTAACCAGGATATAGGATTATCTCTTAATCCTAATCCTAATTACAAGTGGACTACATAATCAAAACATATCCTAAGCAAATTTTCAACCGCGAACGTCGAGTCTTGTTCTGGCGAGCTTTCCGACGAACTTTCTGCCGACGGGCTTCTAGCAAGCTCCCGAACTTGTGATGACTTTAATGAGTAGCCGAGCCTTCTCGGTGATCTCCGTGAACCTCCGACGATCTCTTCGGCGAACTTCCGAAAATTCCGACAGGTTCCCGATTTCTTCTCGGTTGGTTCTGGCAGCATCTCCGACGATTCTTCGGACTCTTAAACGTCCATCGAACTTGACTCCGGTATTCTCGCTTTGTGTTTTCTGGTTATCGTAGTTAATCCTGCACACTTAACTTAATAATATGGATTAGATCAAATAACCCATCAATTGATTTTATCATCAAAATCCGAGATTCAACAAAGAGATCAACCCCAAGTTTAGAATCTGCAAGGGTTCTAACACCTGGTATCAGAGCAGCGTTCTTGGCATCTCGCTGCCCTTCCACTGCCATCCATCAACCCTCCACAACCGCCCAAAGCAATTCCCACAATTGCTTAAAAGATCGTCGCCAAATTCCACCGTCATCTCCACCACCGCAGATCATCCTTTGATCTGCCTGTGAATTACAACAGGTTCTGGTTTCCTACCTTACTGCTGCTGCAATTTAGTTATCCCTATTCGAAAATCAAAAAAAAAAAAAAATTTCGTTCCTATATTGCTGCAAATTTCATCATAAGTTGCTAAAATTTTTCGACGAGAATTCTGCTATCGCAACTTACACCAATTTTCTTGTTGTTAATGTCGAAATTTTCTTGATTAAATTGGACATCCTTGCTGTCATATAAACTGAGATATTGCTGTCAATTCCCTCCTCAAATCTCTCAAATTTTTTGTGGAGATTTCGTCGAGAAACCGCTGTTTCTTCGACGATAATTCTGCTCTCACAAGACAACACAATTCTGCAGCAAACTTTCACTGATTTCTATCAAACCTATACATGCCTTTAACCCGTCAACAAAAGAGAGATCTTAACATCACAGATTTGGAGTCATATACTATGGCATCTGAGGAGGCAATAAATGCTAAATTTGAAGCCTTTGAGGCACGAATGGAGGATAAGATTCGGACTCTCCTTACCGAATTCAGTTTGGGCCGACCACCAAGTCCGAAGAAATCACATCAAGGAGAGAGCTCTAACCAATCAAATCATGCCCAAAGAGATGACTTCCAAGAGAGGGGAGGTTCTATGACCGACCCCAACTATTCGCGCATGAGAGTGGACTTCCCTAGATGGCAAGAAGGAGACCCAATTGGTTGGATCTCGTGCGCGGAGCGATATTTTCGGTACCATAAAACTGCAGATGCATCCATGGTGGAAATTGCAGCTATACATCTTGAAGGGGATGTCATACAATGGTTTGACTGGTTTGAACACACTTATGGAGCCCTTTCATGGCGACAATTCAAAGAAGGACTACTGATCCGCTTCGGACCAACTTATTACGAGAACATTGATGGACAACTAGCAAAGATTCGACAAACCTCCACCATTCAGGAGTACCAAACCAGGTTTGAAAGATTATCTAATAAACTCATGATTGGTCTAAAAAACAACTATTGGGAACCTTTATTGAGGGCTTAAAGCCGGAGATCCGGGGAGAAGTTAAGGCGCGACAACCATACACGCTTATGGCAGCCATCTCTTTCGCACGACTTCAAGAGGAGCGATTGAACCATGAAGCCCGGAGGACTAGGATCACTCCACGACCTACAATACTAAAGCCCTCAGCCCCCCCTACTATCAACCGAGTCCCTGCACCGAAAAGGTTAACAAGAGAAGAACATTTGGAGCGATCTGCGAAGGGGTTATGTTGGCATTGCGACGAGCCGTGGAGCCGCGAGCATCGCTATAAAAAAGGTAGACTTCTTATGATTGAACAAGTAGAAGAAGAGGTCATTGAACATCTAGAAGAGAGCCTTGAACATAAAGAAGAAGATATGGAAGAAGAGTCACAGCCGACCGACATTACGGTACACGCACTAGCCGGCTACTCAAATCTGCAAACGATGAAAGTTGGAGGCCTTCTCAAACAACAGCCGATCACTGTTCTCATCGACACGGGTAGCACTAATAACTTCCTGAATAGTAAGGATGCTGCTCGAATGGCACTGCATACTGAAGGTTGCAGCAAGTTCGATGTAAAGGTTGCCGACGGCAGAATCCTAAAGTGCGACCAAAGATGCCCGCAGGTGAAACTATTACTACAAGACCAAGAAATTATCACCGATTTCTTCCTCCTACCAATCGATGACTATGAGGCAGTGCTTGGTATAGAATGGCTGACTATACTAGGTGATGTCTCTTGGAACTTTTCTAAATTAATTATGAATTTCTACTGTAAGGGCAAACAGATCATCCTACGCGGGAAGCGCGGAAGCAACGTTACCACTGTTTCGACCCAACGAATGGAGAAAGTTTTACACAAGGTAAATGGTGGCTTTTTGATGCACCTCCAGCAGCAACCAGAGGGGAAGAAAATAGAAATTGAAGATCAAAATCTTGCCCAATTGCTTACTGAATTTGCCGACATATTTGCTGAACCGCGCGGTCTTCCTCCTTCTCGGTAATATGACCATCGAATTCCAATCCTTCCGGGCAAGCCACCTGCGAACACTCGACCGTACCGATATCCTCACCTCCAGAAAGATGAAATTGAAAAGATTGTAAAGGAGATGCTTGAAACAAGGGTGATTCGGCCAAGTTGCAGCCCCTATTCCTCACCGGTGCTACTTGTACGCAAGAAGGACGAAACTTGGCGGATGTGCATCGACTACCGAGCTTTAAATGGCATCACCATCAAGGACAAGTACCCATTACCAGTGGTGGATGAACTTCTTGATGAATTGAAAGGAGCTCGAGTCTTCACGAAGTTGGACCTCCGATCCGGTTACCACCAAATTCGGGTATGTGACGATGACATTCCAAAAACTGCATTTCGCACACATGATGGCCATTATGAATTCTTGGTAATGCCTTTTGGACTCACTAATGCTCCTTCAACCTTTCAAAGTCTCATGAACGATATTTTTCGGAGCTTTCTTCATAAATTTGTGCTGGTATTTTTTGATGATATTCTCGTTTACAGCCCTTCTCTTGAGACTCACTTTCAGCATTTACGGATTGTTTTGACGATCCTTTGGGAGAATACTCTTTTTGTTAAGCAACCAAAGTGCAGCTTTCTCTAGCAAAAAGTAGAGTACCTTGGGCATATAATATCAGAAGAAGGAGTGGCAGTAGACCCAACAAAAATTGAGGCAATGCAAGGCTGGCCGAAACCTACAAACGTGAAATTACTGCGGGGGTTCCTTGGACTAACGGGCTACTACCAAAAATTTGTTAAGGACTATGGGAAGATCAGTGCACCACTCACTTCTTTACTGAAAAAAGATGCTTTCCAATGGTCGGACAAAGCCTCTGCTGCCTTCGACAAAATTAAAGAAGCCATGACAACGACGCCGGTGCTTGCGCTACCAGATTTCAATAGACCCTTCATCATTGAGGCCGATGCATCTGGAGTCGGAATTGGAGCCGTTCTCATGCAAAATTGTAACATCCCCCATTTTTGAAAATTTAGTAAAATATTTGTTTATAAAAATAAGGATTATTTAATAATTATTTTATATTAAATAATATTATATTAAAGTTTATGGCTAAGGACCTAAGAGTAAATATTAAAATTTTGATATGATTTATAGAATATCCAGAATTTAGTAAATAAAAATAAAATAAAAGAAAAATTAGTGGACATGTGTCACTAGCTAGCCTAATGGTGCCACCTAAGTTTGCTCTAAGGATGACACCTAGCACTTTTCATGCATGCTTGCCACCTTGAAACTTTGCAACTCTTGTGTTAACAAAAAGTAATTAAGTAAGAGATTAAAGCAGAAACTAAATGTAACTTTCAGAGGCTGCATCCAACGTGAGTTTAAGAAGAGAAGAGAAGGGAGGAAGAAGAAGAAGAGGAATTGAAGAAGAAGATTTGATTGAGGTTTTGCATCAACTCTCCCCATTTGGGAATCAAATTTGTTTAAGGCAAGTGTCCTAATCTCTTCCTACAGAATTCCAAATCTCTATTTTCCTTTTAATTCTTCATAATGCAAAAGATTTCAGCTTAGTACCAAACCGTTCTTTCCTTTTGATACAAAGCCATGAATCTGAAATTTTTCGGTAATCTGACTTCTGTACATTGTTTTCGATCTAACTTTTAGCACTAAACTCTGATTTAGGTAAAACCTATTCCATTTGAAAGTAGACTCAAATATCTTTATTTTAACACTAAGATTGAATGATTTGGAGTTTAAATGCCTACTAAGACTTCTGTTTCAATTAACCCTACAGATTCTACAAAATAGAGACTGAAATTTCTGACCTCTTGTTGCTTAACTACTTATAACTTTCTGCTGTGAAATCAGATTCAAACAAAGTATGTTTTATTCGAAGCTAGACTCAAAATGCTTTCTTTATATACCTGAATTGAAATTTTCGGAGTATAATTGCTAACTAAAACATCTGCTTTCATCGACCCAATGGATTCAGTAAAACAGAGCAAATATTTTCAGACCTTTGGCTATGAAATTATCTGTAACTCCCTGTTGTAAATTCCAATTCTTGTCAAACTTAATTTGCCAAAAATTAGATTGATAAAGCTTTCTAATGACACATATTTTGCATAAATTGGAGCATAATTGGTTATCGAAATAGTTCATACAATGTCCCTATCAAATTCTGCCAGAATCGAGCTTTGGTCGATTTCGACTCTCCTTGTTTCTTCTCTTTGGAAATCGATTTCGGCAAACACTCTTCAGTTAAGCTTTACATTATTACCTTAAATTCCTGTATACTTTTGTCCTTTATTTATTTGTCTGCAGCTATCATCTAAAGTTCATGTTTTCAGCGTAATGATTCGGCACATGCATCCCATTGTTCCGCATTTGCTTTCGATATGTGCCTCTTCCAGTTTCATTTCTTTGGATATTGAATTCATCTAACTTTCTTATTTCAATTGAGCCATATGTGATTTCTTGAAATTCTTGTATACTCCTGCTTTTGTTTCCTTTTAAATCTGAATACATTTGTGAAAGATTCTGTTTGTATCGTATTGACTCGAAAGGCATATGTACATTTCGTTGTTCCGCATGTGCTTCTGATATGTGTCAATGTTATTGTTCATACTACCCTTTTGTACTCTGGTGTCTTGTGGGATATTGTGAACCTTTGCCAGAAATGGTAAAGGGAGTTATGCTTAGAGCCCGTGATTGCTCTGCCGGCCCCATTGACTTCACTCATACGTGGGTGGATGGAGCTCCCAGACGTGGGAGACTTATGCTTGGTGGTCATCCAGAAATGGATGGACCATATTATGTTATGATCCCACTTCACCTTCTATCTGTTTGATATAAAATTCAGAGTCGACCTAGCACTTGGGCAGGGTGAGAGGGCTCGAGTAGGAAAGGGCTACCCGTGGATGGAGTCGAGAACTCATCACGGCGTGGAGCCACCACTGAGTTAATCCTCACATGCAGTATGCTAGAGTACGACGTTTGAGCTTCTATTTCATATTTGTTCTTTGATATATTCTAAAATGCTTCTTATGCTTCCGAAATATTTCCATATGCCATTGATACGTTCTGAAGCATTTCATTCACCATTGATATGTTCCGAATACTTTCATATGCCATTGATATCTAAAATGCTCTTTACGTCCTTGTTATGCCTTGAAATTACCATATGTCATCGATATGCTCCTTATGCCAATGATATGCTCCAATTTCCTTTCTCCTATTGTTATGTCTAATGCTTGTTTTTGAACGAGGTAAACCTTTGTGATTTTATATCAAATGAGATGACTTCAAATGAAGACTTGTATTTCTACTTTTGTATCTTGATACTAAGCTTGCTTGAACTTCTCCTATCGCCATGGATATGTTAGACGCTTGCTGAGCTCTTTATGCTCACCCCGTTGCTATATAAATTTTTCAGGGTAGCTTGTCACGCATTGAAAAGCTAAAATTGGGTTAAAGCAATGAAAGGCTAGAAGATTTTTGAGCTAATCTTTGTTGGATGATGGTTTTTGTTGTATAGTAAACTTTACTTCTGATGTAATGTTAAGGATCTATTGATACTTATGTGTTGTAAAATGTCAAAGGACCGCTCATGTGTATGGAATGATAAGTTTAATATGTGTAAGGATAAGAACTCATGGTAAATAATTATCTTTTTGTGATTGTATATACTTCTATGATTATGGATTTGTGGTGTGGTTGATGTTTAGTTGAGTTGTCTTTGGATTTTTTTTAAATCTCTGAGTGAAGTGGATTATGATTATGTAATGTACAGGTTTATGAATTGTGAATAGTGATAGATTGAATGATTCTTAGTATCCTCAAATTGTTAGATTGGATCCTGGATTAAATTGATGATCAATTATAATATTATTGATTTTTTTAGACAGGGTCACACTTCCTGAATGTGATAATTCAGGGGGGGGCGTGACAGAGTGGTATCAGAGCATGATTTGAGGATTTCTAAGAATTTTGATATGCTAGATGTGTAATAAATTTTGAGGTTTAGTGATTTCTATTTAGAGATTGATCAAAAGTTTTCTTTTGTTATTTTTAGGAAGCAAGGATGACGAGGTCATCTGGTACTCCTGTTGCATCTACTTCTAATCAATTGAGTGGAATTATGAAAACTCTAGAGTCGATGACACAAGTAATGCAACAACAAGTCCGACAAGGAAGAAATGATGAAGTTGGGAATTCAAACTAGACTGGGTTGGGAATTGAACAGTTTAAGAAGCTTAGTCCTCCCAGTTTTAGTGGTGAGCCTGATCCAATGGTAGCAGAACAATGGATGATACGGATGGAGAAAATATTTGATGTTTTAAATTGCCCAGATGATAAGAAGGTTTCTCTTGCTACCTTCATGCTAGAAGGAGAGGCTGAGCACTGGTGGCGAACCATGAAAAGGATTTCTGAAGCTCGACAAGAGCCAATCACTTGGAAGGTATTTACAGAAAAGTTCAATGATAAATATTTTCCGGATTGTATCAGAGAGCAGAAAGAATTGGAGTTCCTGAATCTCATCCAGGGAAATTTGACAGTAGCCAAATATGAGTCTAAATTCACCGAGCTCTCTAGATTTGCCACACATATGATTGATGATGAATATAGGAAAGCAAGAAGACTTGAAAGAGGATTAAGGCCGGCAATAAGAAGCCGGATATCAGCTTTGAAACTCCAAGTATACACTGATGTAGTAGAAAGAGCTTTCATACTTGAAAAAGACTTGGCGGAGATCCAAGAAATCAGGGACAAGAATAGCAAGGATAAGTTTGTTGGTAAAAGTAAGAGAGGAAATGAAGCAGAAAGAAGTAACGAGAAGGTAAAGGTACCTAGATTTGAGAAAGGAACTCCATCGCAAAGAACTCTATCGTGTACAAAATGTGGACGTAATCATGAAACAAGTGAGTGTTTTTGGGTGACTGGAGCCTGTTTTGCCTGTGGAAAGTTAGATCATAAAGTCAGAGACTGCCCACTAAACAAGAAAAAAGAGCCACTACTCCCTAAGCCTACAGCCCATGCTAGAGTATATGCTATCACAGAACAAGATTTCAGAGCCTCTAAATCAGTGGTTGAAGGTATTCTACATGATTCTAATAGAAATGCAAAAGTTTTGTTTGATCCTGGCTCCAACTTGTCTTTTGTTTCACAATATTTTGCTTGTCACTTGGGCATTCAACCTAAACCACTAGATTATTTGCTACACGTAACTACTATTGTTGGGGATTCCTTGACAACAAATCTGGTTTATCCTCATCTTTTCGCCGAAAGAGATATGACAAATTTAGAGGACTAAATTTTATTCTAAGGAGGGGAGAGTGTAACATCCCCCATTTTTGAAAATTTAGTAAAATATTTGTTTGTAAAAATAAGGATTATTTAATAATTATTTTATATTAAATAATATTATATTAAAGTTTATGGCTAAGGACCTAAGAGTAAATATTAAAATTTTGATATGATTTATAGAATATTCAGAATTTAGTAAATAAAAATAAAATAAAATAAAAATTAGTGGACATGTGTCACTAGCTAGCCTAATGGTGCCACCTAAGTTTGCTCTAAGGATGACACCTAGCACTTTTCATGCATGCTTGCCACCTTGAAACTTTGCAACTCTTGTGTTAACAAAAAGTAATTAAGTAAGAGATTAAAGCAGAAACTAAATGTAACTTTCAGAGGCTGCATCCAACGTGAGTTTAAGAAGAGAAGAGAAGGGAGGAAGAAGAAGAAGAGGAATTAAAGAAGAAGATTTGATTGAGGTTTTGCATCAACTCCCCCCATTTGGGAATCAAATTTGTTTAAGGCAAGTGTCCTAATCTCTTCCTACAGAATTCCAAATCTCTATTTTCCTTTTAATTCTTCATAATGCAAAAGATTTCAGCTTAGTACCAAACCGTTCTTTCCTTTTGATACAAAGCCATGAATCTGAAATTTTTCGGTAATCTGACTTCTGTACATTTTTTTCGATCTAACTTTTAGCACTAAACTCTGATTTAGGTAAAACCTATTCCATTTGAAAGTAGACTAAAATATCTTTATTTTGACACTAAGATTGAATGATTTGGAGTTTAAATGCCTACTAAGACTTCTGTTTCAATTAACCCTACAGATTCTACAAAATAGAGACTGAAATTTCTGACCTCTTGTTGCTTAACTACTTATAACTTTCTGCTGTGAAATCAGATTCATACAAAGTATGATTTATTCGAAGCTAGACTCAAAATGCTTTCTTTATATACCTGAACTGAAATTTTCGGAGTATAATTGCTAACTAAAACATTTGCTTTCATCGACCCAATGGATTCAGTAAAACAGAGCAAATATTTTCAGACCTTTGGCTATGAAATTATCTGTAACTCCCTGTTGTAAATTCCAATTCTTGTCAAACTTAATTTGCCAAAAATTAGATTGAAAAAGCTTTCTAATGACACATATTTTGCATAAATTGGAGCATAATTGGTTATCGAAATAGTTCATACAATGTCCCTATCAAATTCTGCCAGAATCGAGCTTTGGTCGATTTCGGCTCTCCTTGTTTCTTCTCTTTGGAAATCGATTTCGGCAAACACTCTTCAGTTAAGCTTTACATTATTACCTTAAATTCCTGTATACTTTTGTCCTTTATTTATTTGTCTGCAGCTATCATCTAAAGTTCATGTTTTCAGCGTAATGATTCGGCACATGCATCCCATTGTTCCGCATTTGCTTTCGATATGTGCCTCTTCCAGTTTCATTTCTTTGGATATTGAATTCATCTAACTTTCTTATTTCAATTGAGCCATATGTGATTTCTTGAAATTCTTGTATACTCCTGCTTTTGTTTCCTTTTAAATCTGAATACATTTGTGAAAGATTCTGTTTGTATCGTATTGACTCGAAAGGCATATGTACATTTCGTTGTTCCGCATGTGCTTCTGATATGTGTCAATGTTATTGTTCATACTACCCTTTTGTACTCTGGTGTCTTGTGGGATATTGTGAACCTTTGCCAGAAATGGTAAAGGGAGTTATGCTTAGAGCCCGTGATTGCTCTGCCGGCCCCATTGACTTCACTCAGACGTGGGTGGATGGAGCTCCCAGACGTGGGAGACTTATGCTTGGTGGTCATCCAGAAATGGATGGACCATATTATGTTATGATCCCACTTCACCTTCTATCTGTTTGATATAAAATTCAGAGTCGACCTAGCACTTGGGCAGGGTGAGAGGGCTCGAGTAGGAAAGGGCTACCCGTGGATGGAGTCGAGAACTCATCACGGCGTGGAGCCACCACTGAGTTAATCCTCACATGCAGTATGCTAGAGTACGACGTTTGAGCTTCTATTTCATATTTGTTCTTTGATATATTCTAAAATGCTTCTTATGCTTCCGAAATATTTCCATATGCCATTGATACGTTCTGAAGCATTTCATTCACCATTGATATGTTCCGAATACTTTCATATGCCATTGATATCTAAAATGCTCTTTACGTCCTTGTTATGCCTTGAAATTACCATATGTCATCGATATGCTCCTTATGCCAATGATATGCTCCAATTTCCTTTCTCCTATTGTTATGTCTAATGCCTGTTTTTGAACGAGGTAAACCTTTGTGATTTTATATCAAATGAGATGACTTCAAATGAAGACTTGTATTTCTACTTTTGTATCTTGATACTAAGCTTGCTTGAACTTCTCCTATCGCCATGGATATGTTAGACGCTTGCTGAGCTATTTATGCTCACCCCGTTGCTATATAAATTTTTCAGGGTAGCTTGTCACGCATTGAAAAGCTAAAATTGGGTTAAAGCAATTAAAGGCTAGAAGATTTTTGAGCTAATCTTTGTTGGATGATGGTTTTTGTTGTATAGTAAACTTTACTTCTGATGTAATGTTAAGGATCTATTGATACTTATGTGTTGTAAAATGTCAAAGGACCGCTCATGTGTATGGAATGATAAGTTTAATATGTGTAAGGATAAGAACTCATGGTAAATAATTATCTTTTTGTGATTGTATATACTTCTATGATTATGGATTTGTGGTGTGGTTGATGTTTAGTTGAGTTGTCTTTGGATTTTTTTTAAATCTCTGAGTGAAGTGGATTATGATTATGTAATGTACAGGTTTATGAATTGTGAATAGTGATAGATTGAATGATTCTTAGTATCCTCAAATTGTTAGATTGGATCCTGGATTAAATTGATGATCAATTATAATATTATTGATTTTTTTAGACAGGGTCACACTTCCTGAATATGATAATTCTGGGGGGGGCGTGACAAAAATGGTCGACCACTCGCATACACTAGCAAGGAATTATCTCCCTCCCATCAAAACATGTCAGTATATGATAAGGAGATGCTTGCCATTGTACACGCAGTAACGAGGTGGAGACCCTACCTGATCGGCCGACGATTTCAAATTAAAACTGACCATAAAAGCCTCAAGTACTTTTTGGAGCAAAAGATATCATCCCCTAAGCAGCAAAAATGGGTAACCAAACTTCTTAGATTTGATTATGAAATTATTTACAAAAAGGGGAAAGAAAACGTTGTTGCAGATGCACTCTCACGACTACTTGAACAAGCTAAGGTTTCAGCCATCTCCCTTCCTACCACCGGTCTCCTCGAGGACATTAGGGAAGAACGGAAGAAGGATCCAGAGATTAGCAAGATCATAAAAAAATTGGAGGGGGATCCAAGTGCTATAGCCCACTACACTTGGGATTCGAGGGATCTAAGCTACAAATGTCGCATTGTGCTTATACCTGACTCCCCTTGCATCGCAATCATCTTGCATGAAATGCGCTCCATACCTTCAGCAGGGCACTCTGGATTCCTAAGAACCTACAAAAGAGTAAAGAAAAATTTTTATTGGTGAGGGATGAAAAAAATTATTGCTGAATATGTGGCACAATGTGATGTATGTCAACAGTATAAGGGTGAAACTGTTGCAAATCCAGGGAAGCTACAACCACTACCCATACCAGACTCAGTGTGGACTGACATCTCCATGGACTTCATTGAAGGGCTGCCATCTTCCAAAGGTAAAAGCACGATTCTCGTGGTGGTTGATCGACTTACGAAATATGCTCATTTTTGTGCTATGAGAAATCCCTACACTACTGTTAGTATTGCCCAGATTTTCATAGAAAATATTGTTAAACTGCATGGGATGCCAAGGTCCATCGTAAGTGATTGTGATAGGATCTTCACTAGTAAATTTTGGACCGAGTTATTTCAGTTACAAGGCACCAAACTCAAGATGAGCACAGCATATCATCCACAAACCGACGACCAAACAAAGGTGGTAAATAGGTGCTTAGAGACGTACCTCTGGTGTTTCGCTAGCGACCGACCAAAAGAGTGGGCAAAATGGCTTCCCTGGGCCGAATGGTGGTATAATACTACATATCATTCATCTACAAAATGTGCCCCTTATGAAGCATTGTATGGTCGACCAGCACCTGTGATTCCAAAGTATGTAATTGGCTCGGCCAAGGTAGATCAGGTTGACCAAGAATTGATTGATAGGGACAAACTCTTACAACTGTTAAAAGATAATCTCTCTACCGCTCAAGCCAGAATGAAGAAGCAAGCCGACACACGACGAAGTGAAAGAGAATTTTCAGTGGGAGATTGGGTTTTGTTGAATCTCGGATTTTGATGATGACAACTAATTGATTGTGTTTAAATGTTTGACTACATTTTGAGTGATACAGGTCTACTCGATCAGGATTAGACAATTAACGCAGGAGGAATTGACGTTGCGTCGGAGGAGATCACGTCAGGATATTGGATGGCAGAAGGCTTCGGGCGTCGGGCATCGGGCCAAGAGCGGAATTGCGCCAAGGATATCGGCGTTGTGGAGGTCAACCGCCGATTGGGCAATAAGCCGCAAGAGAGGACGATGCGCCGAAGAATCGGACGAAGCGCCAACCAATGACGTGCCGAGCAACAGAATGTCAATTCGCTTTATAATAATTGTCTAGATCGGAGTAGAGTTTTGGTTTGTGTGTGCAGGATTAACTATGATAACGATGAAGACATAAAGCGAAACAAAGTGCTGGAGTCAAGCGCGAAGGATTCGTTGGGAGTTCGAGAGTTCGACGGAAGTCCGAAGGTTCGTCGGGAATGCTGCCGGAACTAGCCGAGAATGAGTAGGGAGCTTGCCGAAGGGTTTTTCGGAAGCTCGCCGGAAGGTTCGTTGGAAGTTCGCGGAGCTCGCCGAGAAAGATCGGAGCTTACCAAAGAAGCTCGTTGGAACTCGCCAAGATCAAATCGTGAAGTCTAGGAGCTTGCCGGGAGTCCGCAGAATGGTTTCCGAGAGTTTATCGGAAGACCGTCGGAAGTTCGCTAGAAGCTCGCCGGAAGAAGTCTTGACTTGCGGACTTTGTAATAGCTTAGAAAATGTCTTTAAATTCGTAGTTAGCACATTAATTAGGGTTAGGATTAGGTGTTAATCCTATAACCCAAGTAGGGGCCAATTGGGCCCAAGTTCGGACTAGTTTGGGGCAAGATTGAAGCCTAACTAGTGGGCTGAAAACACTGTAGGCGGTGGCACCGCCTAGCTGGGCGGTGGCACCGCTTGGATGGGCGGTGGCACCTCCAGCAGCGGGAACCCAAAGAGAATTCAAATTTTGAAGCCCAAATTTGAATCCTCTTGAGGCCTATAAATACCCCTCAAATCTCAGCTGAGAGAACAACTTTTTGAGCAGCAAGTGTTTGAGAGAAAAGCCTTAGAAAAGTGTTAGCTTGTCTTGTTTTCAATTTGCTAGTGTTCACCTCCTTCTTTCTTGTTGAAAATCTGTAAGAGAGTGAACCGCTTGTAAAAGTTGTAAGAGGGGTATTCACCCTTCACTTTCAAGAGATTTGCTAGTGGAAGGTGGAAGCCTCATCGAAGAGGGGCCTCGCAAGTGGATGTAGGTCACTTGACCGAACCACTTTAAAAACGGCGTAATCTCTGGTTTGCATTTCTTATTGTCATTTACATTACTGCAAATCTTCTTACTTGCTTTGTTTCATCATTACCTTTGCTGCGCAACTTTAAGAATACGCTTTCAAGTTAAGCTTTTCAAGTTCCGTTCTTATCGTACGAAAGATTTTACTAAAACCGAAGTTTTAATCCGCTGCACTAATTCACCCCCCCCTCTTAGTGCCACTCCGATCCTAACAGGTTTATCTTCGCCTACAACCATACAAGCAACTCTCTATCAATACTCGAGCCTCCATGAAGTTATCCCCATGTTTTTATGGGCCCTATCAGATCACAGAGCGTATTGGAGCCGTGACATACAGACTTAAATTACTTGAGGATGCCAAAATTCACCCTGTCTTCCACGTATCATGCCTAAAGCCCAAGTTGGGAGAACACAAGTCACCCTAGATCCAACTGCCCAACACAACTGAGGATGGAGTTATTCAAGCCCAACCACAAGCCATCGTCGATCGTAGGATCGTGATGCGTCGCCAACATCCCTCTACTGAAGTACTAGTGCATTGGAATAATCTACCACTTGAAGACGCCACATGGGAACCATATGAGGAGCCGAAGACCCGGTTCCCTAAGTTCATGGAATCTCAGCCTTGAGGACAAGGCTGATTTGAAGAGGGCGGATCTGTTAGGACTCTAGCTAGGAGAGTCCTAATTGAGAGGGACATTCTATTAGGACTCTATCTAGGAGAGTCCTAATTGAGAGGGACATTCTGTTAGGACTCTAGCTAGGAGAGTCCTAATTGAGAGGGACATTCATGTAAGAGGTTTTTTCTTAGAGAAGAATTAGGAGTTGTAAGGGAATAGGAGTCTTGAGTAGGAGTCCTATTAGGAGTTGGTTTGAAGTAAAAGTTTTAAGTAGGAGTCCTATTAGGAGTTAGGGTTTAGAAGCCCTATAAATAGCCATGTATTCCTCCTCTTTTCATAAGCAAAAGAAGAATCTTTTCTGCAGTTTTTGAGCAGCAACTTGGAGGGAGGAACCCCTATAGAGTTCCAAGGAGGCCGATCCCCTAAAGAGATCAACCCCAAGTTTAGAATCTGCAAGGGTTCTAACACGGTTGCACCTCCTACTTGTAATATCCCTCACTTTTGAAAATTATTAATAAGGATTTATATGTAAATTGGAGGACCTATATGTAAATATAGAAATTTCAAGGACTAAACTGTTAAGTTGCAAAAAGAAAAAAAAATAAAGAAAACTAAAAATTTTGGTTTTATCCCACCGCCTCCCACACTCTCTCTGTTAAACAGAGAGAGAGGAGCGGTGGGGCGTGAGGAGAAGAAGAAGAGAAGTTGAGGGAGAAGAGAAGAAAAGAAGAAGAAGAGGGAAAAGAACAGATTAGGAAGAAGAGGGAGAAGAGAAGAAAAGAAGAAGAAGAAGAAGAAGAAGAAAAAGAGGGGGAAGATGGAGAGGAGAGAGAGAGAGGCAGCAGCTGCAGCTAGGGCTGCAGCACCTCTGTTTCCCGCAGGTGGAAACAGATGAGAGGATGTGTGGGGTGTTGGGGAGGAGAAGAAGAAGAAGAGGAAGAGAAGAGGAAGAGGAAGTAAGAGAAGAGGTTGTGATACCTTTGTTTCCTGCAGAGGAAACAGAGAGAGGGTGTGTGTGATGCCAGGGAGGAGGAGGGAAGAAGAAGAGGAGAAGAAGAAGAGAAGGGAAAGGAGGAGCTGCGACGGTGGAAGCTGCAGCTGGAAGAGAAGGAGAGGAAGAGATGGTGAGGAAGAAGAGAAGAAGTAGAAGCGGGTGAAGAGGCGGCATCTCTGTTTCCTACAGGAGGAAACAGAGGAAAGGAGGTGCTGTTCGTCGGGGAGAAGAAGGGGAGGAAGGAGAAGAAGAGAAGAAGAAGAAAGGAAGGAGAAGGAAGAGGAGAAGGGAAAGAAGTAGATGCGGCTGCGGCTGTGGCAGTTGCGGTTGCGGCTGTGGCAGGGAAAGAGGAAGAGGAAGGAAGAAGGGAAGGAGAGGAAGAAGAGAAGGGGAAGAA
Source organism: Musa acuminata AAA Group (assembly GCF_036884655.1). Classification (NCBI taxonomy): domain Eukaryota; kingdom Viridiplantae; phylum Streptophyta; class Magnoliopsida; order Zingiberales; family Musaceae; genus Musa; species Musa acuminata. Next base: position 13,651,277 of record NC_088348.1, read on the forward strand.
GGGGCTGCGGCTGCCGCGATGGCAGCTGCAGTTGGAAGAGAAGAAGGAGAGGAGGATGAGCAGGGGAGGAAGAAGAGGCTGTGGCCGTGGCTGAGGCTGCGACTGCAGCAGTGCAGCTGGGAAAGAAGAGAAGGAAAGGAAGAAGAAGAGAAAGGAAGAATGGAAGGAGAGGAAGAAGAGAAGGGGAAGAAGGGGCTGCGGCTGCTGCGATGGCAGCTGCAGTTGGAAGAGAAGAAGGAGAGGAAGATGAGCAGGGGAGGAAGAAGAGGATGTGGCCGTGGCTGAGGCTGCGACTGCAGTAGTGCAGCCGGGAAAGAAAGGAAAGGAAAGGGGAAAAAAGGGGCTGCGGACGGGATTGCGGCCGCAGCGGCAGAGACTGCGTATGCAGCAGCTGTGTCTGCGAAAGAAGGGGAGGAAGAAGGCAGTGCGATGGAAGGGGCAGCGACTATGGTAGCGGCAGTGGCGGTGGTGGTGGCAGCTGCGTTTAGGAAGGAAAAAGAAGGAATGAGAGTAAGAGAGAGCAGGTGACTGTGCCTCGATATTCGGCACATGGTGTAGTTGCGAAGAAAGAAAGAAAACGAGTGCACAAAACGAAACAGGGAGGGGATGAAGGAAAAGTAGAAAAAGGATTCGAGCGTACACCTTCTTCGAATCTTTGGACCAAAACCATCAAAAGGCTAGTTTCCCGATCATTTCTCCTGTTATTGTTCTAATCTTTCCTATTGCAAGTTTCCCAATCGTTTCTCTTGTTATTATTTTAATCTTTCCTATTGTAAGTTTCCCGATCGTTTCTCCTGTAATTATTCTAATTTTTCTTATTGCAAGTATTATGATCTTCCTCATGCAAGTGTTCCAATCCTTCCTATTGTAAGTGTTCTGATCTTACCTATTGCAAGTTTCCCGATCGTTTCTCCTGTAATTGTTCTATTTTTTCTTATTGCAAGTTTCCCGATCGTTTCTCCTGTTATTGTTCTAATCTTTCCTATTGCAAGTGTCCTGATCTTTCCTTACTGCAATTTTATCTCTACATTTGCTTTGAATATGAGGAACATTGAATTGTTCTAGCCTTGCATTTGATATATCTCTTGTTTAGACATATCAATCCGAATCTGTGCAACTTTTGAGATCCTGACCTTTCTACCTTGTTATGATTATAACTTCATGTATTGACCTCTGATTTGGACAAAAATTATTTGATCAGAATATAGACTCATAAACCTTTCCTTTGATACCTTTCTTGAGTATATTGGAGCATGATTGATAGTTTGAATCATTTGTTCAATGTGCCTCTTGAATTTTGTCAGAAATCGAGCTTTGGTCGATTTCGTATATTCTGGTTTCATTCCTTTGGAAATTGATATCCTTTAGCTTTCTTATTCAATTGAGCGTTATATTACTGCTTTGAATTCTTGTATGCTCTTGTCCTATATGTATTTGGATACCTAAATCTGTTATGTAAACTTCATGTTTGTATCGTAATGTTTCATAAAGGCACATGTATATTTCGTTGTTCCGCATGTGCTTCCGATATGTCCCAATTTATTGTTCACAATACCCTTTTGTACTCTAGTGTTTGTGGGATTATTTGGACCTTTGCCAGAAATGGTAAAGGGTATGTGCTTAGAGCCCGCGATGCTCTAGATTATGTTTGGTGGTCATTCAGAAATGAATAGACCATATTATGTTTGGAATCCCACTTCACCTTCTATCTATTTGATATGAAATTCAGAGCCAACCTAGCACTTGGGTAGGGTGAGAGGGCTCGAGTAGGAAAGGGCTACCCATGGATGGAGTCGAGAACTCATCACGGCGTGGAGCCACCACTGAGTTAAACCTCACATGCACTATGCTAGGGTACGATGTCTGAGCTTCTATTTCGTATTCGTTCTTTGATATGCTTCGAAATGGTCCATACGCCATTGATATGTTTCGAAATGTTTCATTTATTATTGATATGCTCCGAAACATTTCATATGCCTTCGATATGCTCCGAAATGTTTCATTTGCTATTGTTATGCTTCCAAATGTTCTATATATAGTTGATATGCTCCGGAACATTTCATACGCTATTGATATGCTCCAATTACTATATGCTCCATTTGTTATGAACCAAATATGTTATGAATGAAATGACATTTGCGATTCTGTATCTAATGAGATGATATCCTTGAATCTCTTGGATTCTGTCTTGCATTATAATATCTTATTTGTTTGAAATTGTCCCTTCTCATGCTATATATGCTTTGTTACTTGCTGAGCTGTTTTTAGCTCACTCCGTTGTTATATAAATCTTTCAAGTTAGCTTGTCACTCTTTGAGATGTTTGAATTGGCCTGAGGCAGTAGAGAGCTATTCTGAATTATGGGCAAGTCTTGTTGGTTATTATGTTATTGTTGTATAAGCATATTTTGTATGAAATGAAATGTTGTCGATGAATCGAAATGGATATACTGTGTAAAAGTGTTAGAAGATCTCTCTTATTTGGAATTTCAGAATGTTAAGTCTAATTTATGATGATATGAACTTGTGGTGAATAGTTGGAGTTCTAATTGTATAATTTATTTAGCTTATGGATTTATAAATATTGTTCATGTTTGTCAAGTTGGCTTGGGTTGCCATAAATGTGAATTATCGAGTTATGTGATATATGATTATAAATTGCACAGGTTTTATAGATGTGAATTTGATGGAATGTTTTTCAGTGTCCTCAAATGTGTGTTTGGATCCTGGATTAGTTTGTGTTGAAAATTTTAATATTATCGAATATATTATTTGAGGGGCGTGACACTACTAGAGCTCGAAGACCGAGCTCAGGCAGTGCCACCGCCTGACTGAGGCGGTTGCACCACTCAACCAGAGCTCGGAGACCGAGCCCAGGCGGTGCCACCTCTGTCAGGGGCGGTTTCACCTCCTGCCAGAGCTCGAAGACTGAGCTCAGGCGGTGCCACCGCCTGACTGAGGCGGTGAAATCAGGGTTCGAATGGGTTGATACATTCGGCCCAATTTGGGTTTTTCAAGGGCCCAATTGCCCCAAGATTAAGTTAATGGGATCACCTCCCATTTCCAACTTAATCATTGTGCTAACTACGATATTTCCTAAGATATTTACCGCAACTTGCTCCGGTGCGTCAATCGCTTCTTCCGGCGAGCTTCCGGCGAACTTTCATCGATCATCCGATGAACCCTCGGTGATGCTCCCGCGGACTTCCGGCAAACTCCTGGACTTGCGACGATCCAGTTGGCAAGTTCCGACGAGCTTCTTTGGCAAGCTCATGGACTTCTCGGATTTGTTCCCGCAGAACCTCCGACGATTGTCCGAACTTCCGTCGAACTCTCGAACTCCCAACGTGATCATTGTCTTGACTCCGGCGCAACTCCTGCTGCATATCTTATTTTCATCGTAGTTAATCCTGCACACTTATCTCAACATATAGATTAGATAACAAATGACAGTTGACTTCATCATCAAAATTCGAGATTCAACACTTTTTAAGTTTTTTTTTGTTCTTCAATTTTTATTTCATGAACTTTTTAAATTTCATAGTGAGGAGTTCAAGTTCACCATCACTTGAGCTTATGCTCGAGTGGTCTTCAATTATTCTAAGTCCTAAATCCTTCCTGTTCTTTGGAAGAATATTCTCAAGTTCATTTTGTGCATTGTGCGCCATTTCGTATGTCATTAATGAACCAAAAAGTTCTTCAAGTGAAAAATTATTAAGATTTTTTGCCTCTTGTATTGCGATTACTTTCGGATCCCAGTTATTAAGGGAACGTAAAATTTTGTTTACAAGTTCAAAGTCCAAAAAACTTTTACCAAGTGTTTTTAAACCATTGATGACATCCATAAAACGGGTGTACATGTCTCCAATGGTTTCGCTTGGTTTCATATGAAAAAGTTAAAAATCAAGCATCAAAAGGTTGATTTTTGAATCTTTAACTTTGCTAGTGTCTTCATGTGTGATTTCAAGAGTATGTCAAATGTCAAAAGTCGTTTCCTAAGTAGAAACCTAATTAAATTCCGTTTTTTCTATGGCACAAAATAGAGTATTCATAGCTCTAGCATTTAAAGAAAAAGTCCTCTTCTATAAATCATTCCAATGGTTTATTGGAAGAGAAGACCTTCAAAAACCATTTTCTACAATACTCCATAAATTTAAATCCCAAGAAAGTAAGAAAAATCTCATTCGAGTTTTCCAATATGCGTAGTCCGTCCCATTGAACAAGGGAGGACGAACAAGAGAAAGCCTATTGAAAGCCGAAAAGAGTCATTTCTCTTGGGTGTTAAACTACATGAGAAATAACGAGGCTCTGATACCAATTGTTAGGAAAAGAGTTGGCACTAAGGGGGGGGGGGGGGGGGGGGTGAATTAGTGCAGCGGTAAATATTACGTCGGTTTGAAAAACCTTCGTATGATAAAATCTGATTTCGATGAAAATCATTTCGGAAAGATCGTTAAATTGAAAGCATCCAAAAGTGTAGTTGTTGTAAAGCAAGGAAGACAGTTTGCAATTAAGATAAATAGTAAAACAAAAATGTAAACCAATTTATAGTGGTTTGGTCGTCGTGACCTACATCCACTCTTCCGATTCCTCTTCCGTCGAGGCCACCGACATCCACTATCGATCTTCATTTAATAGGCAAAGATCAACCTCCTTCTTACACCCCTCTTCTCCTTTTACCGGGTTTAGAAGACAAACCTTGCAAGCACTCACCCCTCTCTCAAACTGTTCTTACACTTAGACTAGAAGAGGAGGATTCTCACAAGAGATTACAATAGCGTTTTTCCCTCTTTAAATTCTCCCTACTTGTATGTCTCAACCAAGGATGAGAGGGGTATTTATAGGCCTCAAGTTGATTCAAACATGGAGCCTAAAACCATCTCATCTCAGGTTTCCTGGGTTCGGGCGGTACCACCGCTAGTGTTAGTTTGACACAGACACTGCACTAGGCGATACCACCACCCAGTCTAGCAGTACCATCGCCTGACATTAGGCCACTGGGCGGTACCACCGCCTAGCACCCTGCCAAGGGTGATACCACCGCCTGGAACCTTGCCAAGGGCGATACCATTGCCCAGACTAGCGATACCACCACTTGACATAGTCTCAAAGACTGTGCCATGACGGTGCCACTTCTTGGGTCACTTTTTGGGCCTTTTATTTGGCCTAACATAGTCCTTATATTGGGCCAACTGGCCCCTAATTGAGTTGGCCCAAATCCAATCCTAATTATGTGCTAACTACGAATTCTAAGACATTTCCTAAGCTAAACAAGTCCGTAAGTCTAGTTTCTTCCGGTGAGCTTCCGGTGATCTTCCGGCGAACTTCTGACGATCTCTCGGCAATGTTCTAGCGAACTCCAGGCAAGCTCCTAGACTTCATGACGATCTTCTTAGCGAGTTTCGATAAGTTTCTCTAGCAAGCTCCGAGACTTCTTGGCTAGTTCCTACAGAACTTCCGATGAACGTCCGGACTTCCGACGAACTCTCGAACTCCCAACCAAATCACGTTCTTGACTCCAGGACTTCATTTTGCTTTATGCCTTGCTATCGTAGTTAATCCTGCACATATAAAAACACACTTCGATTTAGACAATTATTACTAAGCTTGAATTATATTGTCCGGCATGTTATTGGTCCATTGACGCTTCGTCTGATTCTTCGGCGCATCGTCCTCTCTTGCGGCCTATTGCCCAATCGATTAGTTGACTCCACAACTCCGATATCCTTAGCACAATATCAACTCTTGTTAGCCCGATGCTCGAATCCATGGCCCCGAAGCTTTCTGTCGATACATCATCCGATCCTCTGGCTTGACGTCCAATCTTCTAATATGTTCCACCGGCCTAACATGATTCTTCCTGCTTTAATTGTCTTAGCCTGATCGAAGTATCCTGCATCACTCAAAACGTAGATCAATTCATAAACACTTATCAATTGGTTTCATCATCAAAATCCGAGATTCAACAACCTATAACTAGGATTATTTAGGGTCTATGTTTAAAGGTGAATCGGTCTCATTATCGTGATCTCATCATGATCCAATTCCCATTGCGTAGATCCATGGACATCACAATATATATATATATATATATATATGTAACAAGCTATATAAAATGATAAAATGTCAAAATATAATTAGTAAAAAGAATGCATTGTAGGGAAATATAGGGGTGACATCACATGTATAGCATAAGAACAGAAAACGAAAATCCCCAAATTTCACAATGATATGTTCGTTGTCGTGCGAAGTTTGGTGTGTAAAATTCGTAAAACCAAAAACTACATATATGAAAGATGATGTTTTACCTCGGGAGATCGTATATTTTTGAATCCCTACAGATATGTATGAGAGGATGAAGGAGGTCAAGCATTCTCCTCTCTAGCAATGATCCACACAACAACCGAGTTGTGACGACGCTACTCGAATAATTGCCCAAATCTCCACACCAGCTATATGAGGAGAAGAAGAGGGAGAGGAGAATAGGAAGTGGCAACCAAAAACCTTTAGCCTATGGGTGTTTAATTCTCTCCTATTTATAGAGGCCCCTTATCAACTTAACCTTAATGGATCCTACCGTATTGGGTATTGGATCTCCATCCAACTACCTAAGCCTCTTAGATTAGTGGATCTCTATCCAATAATCTCTCATTGTTGTTTATTGGATCTCATCCTTAGGATCCGATAATTTAGGGGCTTATTGGATATCCAATAAGATATAGGCTCCTTTGGATATCTCATATTTGAACCTTTACTTATCGCAACGCTTACCATAAGTGTATGACCCTCTAGACCCAATATTGAGCTGGCCGTGAATCATACCTTTCAGAACTCCATTTGGCTCAGTGAATTATTATCTCTATAATAATTCACTCGACTCATCGACTACGAACGTACTAGACCACTATATCGCAATCCCTAAACGATACAAGGGAATCCAATCCTTTAGATCTATCTATCCTTTGTTACCGTATATCTATAGTCCCTCATCTATCTAATATCCCAAATACCATATACCGAGTATGGAACTATCAAGCCTATATAATTTCTACTCGAGTCTCGCTCGAATCAGAGTCTCATAGAGAAATCTTTCTCTCTCTATCCGAATGACCTTGGCTAGGGATTTGTCTGAGCAAGAACACGTGGGATATTCCTCTCATAACACCGAGAGTGGATGATCCTCTATCAACACTCAATAGTTCTCGGAAGGTTGGCTGCCACTCTCGATGACCGACGGTGTTAGATCTGGAACTTTCAAGCCTATAAATCTGGTATAAAAGAATGGACTACTCATACTGGATATTCTTGGTATCTCAAGTCTAAGGACCAGATACACCACTAGGATGACAAAATCACTATCTAATAATAATGCATCATCAACCATCAAACATTCCATGAGCAGATCAATCAGTGAACTTATTCTCTAATGAGCACATGCATTGTAGCCCTAATCTCCCTATACGAGCAGCGATGAGATAAGTTACTTCCATCATATGGATAGGTATACAGCACACTAGTATGTTTGGTTATCGCGATATCTCTCTCAAGTAACTTGTGACCTGGATTATTTAGGGTTTATATTTAAAGGTGAATCGGTCTCAATATCGTGATCTCATCACAATCCAATCCCCATTGCAGAGATCCATGGACATCATAATATATATATATATATATATATATATATATATATATATATATATATATATATATATATATATATATATATATATATATATATATATGCAACAAGCTATATAAAGTGATAAAATGTAAAAATATAATTAGTAAAAAGAATGCATTATAGGGAAATCTAGGGGTGACATCACATGCACAGCAAAAGAATAAAAAATAAAAATCCCCAAATTTCGCATTGATGTATTCGTCGTCGTGCGAAGTTTGGTGTATAAAATCCGCAAAATGAAAAACTACATATGTAAAATATTGTGTTTTACCTTGGGAGATCGTATATCCCTGAATCCCGACAGATATGTAGGAGATGATGAAAGAGGTCAAGCATCCTCCTCTCTAGCGATGATCCACACAATAAGGTTTTGACAACGTTGCTCGAATCGTTACCAAAATCTCCACACCAACTATCTGAGGAAGAGAAGAGGGAGAGGTGAATAGAAGGCGACAACCAAAAACCTTTAGCCTATAGGTGTTTAATTCTCTACTATTTATAAATGTCCCTTGTTAAGTTAATCTTAATGGATCCTGTTTTATTGGGTATTGAATCTTCATCCAACTACCCAAGCCTCTTAGATTAGTGGATCTCTATCAAATAATCTCTCATTGGTATTTATTAGATCTTATCCTTAGGATCCAATAATTCATGGGCTTATTGGATATCTAATAAGATGTGAGCTCCTTTGGAGATATCATATCTGAACCTCTATTTGTCACAATGCCTACCATATATGTGTGACCCTCTAGGCCCAATATCGAGTTGGTCGTGAGTCATACCTTTCAGAACTCCTTTTGGCTCAGCGAATTATTATCTCAATAATAATTCACTTGTCTCATCGATTGCAAACATACTAGGATACTACGCTGCAATCCCTAGATGATACAATAGAATCCAATCTTTTGGATCTATCTTTCTTCAATTACCATATATCTATAGTCCCTTATCTATTTAATATTCCGAAGACCGTATACCAAGCATGGAATTATCAGGCCCATATAATTTCTACTCGATTCTCGCTCTAATCGGACTATCCCGGAGAACTCTTTCTCTCTCTATGTGAATGACCCTATCTAGGGATTTGTCTAAGCAAGAACACATGAGATATTCCTTTCATGATATCGAGTGCGGATGATCCTTTATCGATACTCAATAGCCCTCTAAAAGTTGGCTACCACTCTCGATGACCGGTTGTGCTAGATTTGAAAACTTCTAGATCTATAAGTCTAGTATCAAAGAGTAGAGTACTCATATAGGACAACCTTAGTGTCTCATGTCTAAGGACTCAATATACCACTGAGACTACGAAATCGTTGTTTGACAATAAGGCATCATTAACTATCGAGCATTCCTTAAGCAGATCAATCGATGAACTCATTCTCTAACGAGCACCTACATTGTATCCCTAGTATCCCCACATGAGCAGCTATGAGACCAACTACCTTCATCATATAGATGGGTATATGACACACCTATCTATTCGATTATCTCATTGTCCCTATCGAGTAACCTATGTTTAGGATTATTTAAAGTTTGTATTTAAATGTGAATCGATCTCATTATCCTGATCTCATCACGATCTGATTCCCTTTGCATAGATCCATGAACATCATAATATATATGCATATATGCAATAAGAAATATAAAGTGATAAAATACCAAAATATAATAAGCAAAAAGAATGCATATAATGTCATACGTGCCATTACTCATGTGATTGACTTGCAAGGCACCTATGATTAGCATGCGTTTTATATCTCACGTGTCATCATTCATGTGATTGGCTTATAAGGCACCTATGACTAGTAGCATATATTATGATGTCTATGGATTTGTGCAATGGGAATCGGATCATGATGAGATCATTATAATGAGGTCGATTCGTATTTAAATACAGACCCTAAATAATCTCGGTCGTAGGTTATACTAGTCATAGGTGCCCAGCAAGCCAATCACGTCAGTGATGGCACGTGTGACTTGATACAGAATCATTTTTGCTTATTATATTTCGGCATATATCACTTTATAACTATTGCATATATGCATATATATATTGTGATGTCCTTCGATTTGTGCAATGGGAATCGAATCGTGATGAGATCACAAAAATGAGATCGATTCACCTTTAAACATATATCCTAAATAATCCCGGTCATAGGTTACTCAAAGGGACATCGTGATAACCGGACAAACTGGTGTGCTATATACCCATCCATATGATGGATGTAGCGGGTCTCATAGTTGCTCGTGTAGGGACACTAGGGATACAGTACAGGTGCTCATTGGAGAATGAGTTCACTGATTGATCCGCTTACGGAATGCTGGATGGTTGATGATGTCTTATTGTCAGACAACGATTCCATAGTCCAAGTGGTATATCTGGTCCTTAGACTTGAGACACCAAGGATGTCCTGTATGAGTGCTCCAATCTTTGATACCAGACTTATAGGTTTGGCTTTCCCAGATCTAGTACTGGCCATTAGGAGTGGTAGTCGACCTTACGACGGCTATTGAGTGTCAATAGTGGATCATCCACTCTTGACGTCATGAGAGGAATATCCCATGTATTCTTGCTCAAACAAATCCTTGGCCAGGGTCATTCGGGCTAAGAGAGAAAGAGTTCTCCAGGAGAATCCGATTAGAGCGATACTCGAGTAAAAACCGTATGGGTCTGACAACACCATGCTCGATATACGGTCTCTGAGATATTAGATGGATGAGGGACTATAGGTACATGGTAACTGAGGACAAACAGGTCCAATGGATTGGATTCCCCTATATCGTTTGGGGACTATGGCGTAGTGGCCTAGTACGTCTGTAGTCGATGAGTCAAGTGAATTATTACAGAGATAATAATTCACTGAGTTAGAAGGAGTTCTGACAGATATGACTCACGGCCAGCTCGATATTGGGCCTAGAGGGTCATACACATATGGTAGGCATTGTGATGAGTACAGGTTCGGATATGAGATATCCGACGAAGCCCTTGTCTTATTGGATATCCAATAAACCCTTGAATTATTGGATCCCATGGACGAGATCAAATAAGAGCCCATGAGAGATTATTGGATAGAGATCCACTAATCTAAAAGGCTTGGGTTATTGGATGCAGATCCAATACCCAATAGGAGAGGATCCATTAGGGTTTAACAGGGGATCTCTATAAATAGGAGGGATTCAGAGCCTCACAGGCTAGAGCCTTTGCTCGCCTCTCCTATTCTCCTTCCCCTCTCCACCTCAGAGTAGGCCTGGAGTTTTGAGGAGCGTCGTTGTAGCCCTGCTGTATGGATCACTGCTAGAGAGGAGGACGCTTGGCCTCCTTTACCCTCTCCTAAGGATCTGTAAGGAAATAGGAATATACGATCTCCCTAAGTAGCACAATCTACTCTATACGTAGTTTTTCAGTTTCGTGGATTTTGCGCACCAGTTTTCGCACGACGACGAACATCTCTTTGGGAATCGGGGATTTTGATTTCTTGTTCTTCCGCTGCGCATGTGATGTCGCCCCCATAGATTTTCCCAACAGTGGTATCAGAGCTAGGTTGTTCGTGCGATAGATTCATTTTAAACTGCGTGTGCTGTGTTTTGGAGAAGTTTTTGACGTCAAAATCATTGACGCAAAAGTGGAAAAGGGCAGCAACTGTTGCTGCCCTCGCTGCCTTCGCAGATGGCAGCACTGTCGTTTGTGTGCAGGCAAGCAGCCTGTAGTAGCAGCCGCAAGGGCAGCGGCGCCTGTGGTCACTGCTCCCGTGGGCAAAAACCCAGCAGGGGCGCCCGACGAGGCAGTACCGCCTGTGGGTGCTGCCTCACGGGCAGAACCACCCGCGGAGGGGACGACGCCCATAGGGGCGTCCGCCTGCGGGGGCGCCCAACTGTAGGGGCAACGCTGCCAGCGGGCGTGTCGCCTGTAGGGGAGGGCAGCGACTCCGCCCTCTACCGAACAGCCCGCCGCCGGCATGGTGGCGGAGGCGGCAACAGCAGCAGCATCAGGTGAGGATGAGGGCATTAGGGTTTTCTTGGCAAAAGATAGTTTTGCCCCTCGGAATTTGAGAAATTTCAGTTTCTGTCTTTTGTCTAAATTATCAAAATACCCCTAGGAATTAAGAAATTCCCTATATGTCCCTGATTTCATAAAATACAATTTAATTAAAAAGTTTAGTTGATTATTATTTTTATTATTATCTCGTAGTCCTACATGATGATGATTATTTATACATGTGTGGACGGATGATCATGGACCGTGTGATGTGTGTAATTGTGATTATTATTATTATTGGGGTATGCGAGCCTCCATTATATTTCTCGTTTTTTGTCGGGCCTGCGTGCCTATGATTAAGTTGTAATCACATGAGGAGGCGTAGCGGGAGCGTGGATGCGATAGCGGGACCCACGAGACGGACGATCGCAATGCATGAAGATGCATCGAGATGTCGACGGAACTAACGAGGACGAGATGGACGATCACAGGGCATGGAGATGTACCGTTGCACACATAGATCTTGTGAGTGATTAGGCCTATTGGCTCGGGCCTAATCACATAAGGTTGTTGTCCATGATCATCTGGTGTGATTGCTTATACACATACTAGATATGTATATATATTTGCATGCGATGTAGATATATATTAAATATATATATGTGTGACATGTCATATTAGGAGACCAAATCATTAAAATATCTCTCTCGATAATATTAAGTCTATAAACGTGAGGCGATTAGATTGACCCACGTGGCCTTCCATTGTTATAAGTAGGAACCGATTCCTGGTGTAGGTTGAGTTGGTCGAGTCCCTAGAGACTCACCTATATCATGATTCGCTATCTTGCTTACGATATAGAGATGTCACTAGTGACCTAAGGACATGGTATGCTTGGTCGAGTCCCTCGATGGTATATCATCAAATTAGACTCATCTTGTAACGAAGGTGTTGACTTAACTGAGCATCATGGTTGGTCAAGTCCCTCGAGACCATGATGATTCGGAGGTCGAACAGGACGGGAATCACAAGGAGTTGTGATCGGCAAGAGTTGCCTACCTTTTAGGCTTAGTGTGATTGGTCGAGTCCCTCGAGGTTACACTAAGACGCTGATTGGATCCTAATCCCCACTAGAAGTCTACAGGAAACTTCCGTTTCACGTGTTGAGGGTGTCGCGTGACTCGTTAGTAAAATAGTGGGAGCATATTAAGGTAGAAGTCCATATCTTGATAGTTTATTTCTTGCAAAATCTGCATGTTATTCATTTCTACTGCATCTTTATTTTCAGAAAATGTCACTTTCAAATCCCTTACGTGGCATACTTGATGTCAACCGCCTCACTGGTTCAAATTATACGGATTGGCTCCGTAACTTGAGAATTGTTCTCACAATGGAGAAAATTGTGTACGTCCTTGATACAGTGATGCCTGTGCCCAAAGAAGGGGCAAGCGAGGATGAGATCGCACGCTACGTGAAGTACATTGATGACTCCACTCTTGCTCAGTGCTATATGTTGGGCTCTATGACTCCTGATTTATAGAGACCACATGAAAAAGATGGATAACATATCCATTCTCCTATATGTCCGTAAATTGTTTGAGGAACAGGGAAGGACTCAACGATATGAGATATCCAAGAGCCTCTTCCGCGCTAGGATGACTGAGGGGACATCGGTTCAGAACCATGTCCTAAAGATGATTGAGTGGATAGAGAAACTCACAGGTCTAGGAATGGTCCTAGAGGATAACTTGTGTGTGGACATTGTGCTTCAGTCCCTACCAGATTCCTTTTCACAGTTCATAATGAATTTTAATATGAACAAGCTTGAGGTGACTCTCCCAAAGCTCTTTAATATATCGAGGGAGGTAGAGAGTACTATTAAGAAAGAGAAGCCAGTTCTCTACACTAGTGAGACCAAAAAGAAAAGGAAAGCAGAAAGGTCCCTTAAGAAGGGAAAGGGCAAGGGCAGACCAGGTAAAGCAAAGGTTGCTAAGAAAGACCCAGCAAAGGACAAAGGCCAGTGCTTCCACTATGGTAAAGATGGGCACTGGAAGAGGAATTGCAAAGAGTACCTTGCAGAAAGGGCAAAACAAAAGCTTGATGAAGCTTCAGGTACATTTATGATCAATCTCCATTTATCAGACTCTTATGATAACACATGGGTATTGGATACCGGTAGTGCTTATCATATATGCAATTCGCTACAAGTTCTAGTAAGGCCTAGGAGACTAGAGAGAGGTAAGATGGACCTCAAGATGGGTAATGGAGCAAAAGTTGTTGTAGTAGCTATTGGCGAGGTCGCCCTACATCTGCCTGGTGGAGCTTTTATTGCATTAGATGTATGTTATTTTGTTCCTTCTATTATCAAAAACATTATCTCCATTTCATGTTTGACAATTAGTGGATATAAATTAGGTTTTGAGAACAATGGTTGTTCGATATTATTAGATGATAAGATCATCATGAAAGGAACATTGCATAATGGTTTATTTATGTTAGACACTACTCCACATATCATGAATGTAAATGTGTCCAAGAGGAAACGAGATGAGATGAACAGTGCATACCTGTGGCATTGTAAGCTAGGTCACATCCATGAAAGAAGGATTCAAAAGTTGCTAAATGATGGATATCTGGATCCATTCGACTATGTGTCATATGCAACTTGCGAGCCTTGCCTTCGTGGAAAACTGACCAACTCTCCATTTAGTGGAATTGGAGAGAGAGCCACTAAGTTGTTGGAACTCATACATAGTGATGTATGTTGACCCATGTCAACTCATGCCATTGGTGGTTACTCCTACTTCATTACCTTTATTGATGAATTCTCATGGTATGGATATGTGTACTTAATGAAGTACAAGTCCGAGGCCTTTGAAAAATTCAGAGAGTATAAGAATTAGGTGGAGAACCAAACTGGAAAGAGTATCAAAACTCTTCGATCAGATCGAGGAGGTGAGTACTTAAGTACAGAGTTTACTAAGTTCCTCAAGGACCATGGGATATTATCCCAATGGACACCTCCTTATACACCTCAGCTCAATGGTGTCTTTGAAAGGAGAAATCATATGCTATTAGACATGGTACGATCCATGATGAGTTTCACTGACCTACCCATCTCATTCTGGGGATATGCCCTAGAAACCCCAGCTTACCTTCTAAACAGAGTTCCAACTAAGTCGGTAGTGTCTACACCATATGAGATATGGAAAGGGAAGAAGTCTGATCTTAAGTTTGTTAAGATTTGGGACTGCCCGAAGGTATTGTACCCATCGATTGCAAGTGGATCTTTAAGAAAACATTGGAGTAGATGGAAAGATAGAGACCTATAAAGCAAGGCTAGTGGCTAAGGGGTATCGTCAAAGGCAAGGTGTTGACTATGACGAAACCTTCTCACCCGTAGCAATGCTAAAACCCATCAGAATTCTATTGGCTATTGCAGCACACTATGATTATGAGATCTGGCAGATGGATGTGAAAACCACATTTCTCAATGGGAACCTCGATGAGGAGGTGTATATAATGCAACTTGAGGGATTCGTGTCCAAGAACTGGCCAGATAAGGTGTGTAGGTTGCTTAGATCCATTTATGAACTAAAGCAAGCTTCCCGAAGTTGGAACATAAGATTTGATGAGGCAATCAGATCTTATGACTTCGTTAAGAATGAAGATGAGCCTTGTGTGTACAGGAAGGTAAGTGGGAGCGCTATCACCTTTTTTGTGTTATATGTGGATGACATCCTAATCATTGGGAATGACATAGGAATGCTATGTATAGTAAAGGCTTGGTTATCTAGACACTTCTCCATGAAGGACTTAGGGGAAGCATCCTATATCTTGGGGATTAGAATCTATAGAGATTGATCCAAGAGGATGCTTGGCTTGTCCCAGTCCAAGTACATAGAAACCATTATCAAAAGGTTTGGCATGGAAAATTCCAAGAGAGGTCTCATACCGATGAGACATGGGATATCGCTTTCTACGAGTATGTCCCCAAAGACTCGAGAAGAAAGGGCGAACATGGATATGATACCTTATGCCTTAGCAATAGGGTCTATCATGTATGTCATGCTATATACTGGGCCTGATATAGCGTATGCTCTGAGTGTCATGAGCAAGTATCAAGCAGATCCATGCATAGAGCACTGGAAAGCGGTAAAGTGTATCCTTAAGTACTTGAGAAGGACTAAGGATCTTTTACTAGTATATGGAGGTAGTAGCCTTAAGGTTGAAGGCTACACAGACTCAAGTTTTCAGTCTGATGTCGATGATAGCAAGTCGAATTCGGGGTACGTGTACACCTTGAATGAAGGAGCAGTGTGCTGGAAGAGTTCCAAGTAAGATTGTTAGGATCGGAGCGGCACTAAGAGGGGGGGTGAATTAGTGCAGCGGATTAAAACTTTGGTTTTAATCAAAACTTTCGTACGATAAGAACGGAACTTGAAAAGCTTTAATCTTGAAAACGTATTCTTAAATATGTGCAGCAAAAGTAATAAGGAACTTAAAGCATATAAGAAGGTTTGCAATAATGTAAATAGCAATAATGAAATGCAAACCAAGAATCACGCCGATTTTAGAGTGGTTCGGTCAAATGACCTACTCCACTTGCGAGGCCCCTCTTCGATGAGGCTCCCACCTTCCACTAGCAAGTCTCTTGAAATGGAAGGGTAAATACCCCTCTTACAACTTTTACAAGCGGTTCACTCTCTTACAGATTTTCAACAAGAAAGAAGGAGGTGAACACTAGCAAATTGAAAACAAGACAAGCTAACACTTTTCTAAGGCTTTTCTCTCAAACACTTGCTGCTCAAAAAGTTGTTCTCTCAGCTGAGATTTGAGGGGTATTTATAGGCCTCAAGAGGATTCAAATTTGGGCTTCAAAATTTGAATTCTCTTTGGGTTCCCGCTGTTGGAGGTGCCACCGCCTACCCAAGCGGTGCCACCGCCCAACGCTCGGGTGCTGGGCGGTTCCACCGCCCAACCAGGAGGTGTCACCGCCCAGCTCTCGGGTGCTGGGCGGTGCCACCGCCCAGCCCAGGCGGTGCCACCGCCTACAGTGTTTTCAGCCCACTAGTTAGGCTTCAATCTTGCCCCAAACTAGTCCGAACTTGGGCCCAATTGGCCCCTACTTGGGTTATAGGATTAACACCTAATCCTAACCCTAATTAACGTGTTAACTACGAATTTAAAGACATTTTCTAAGCTATTACAAAGTCTGCAAGTCAAGACTTCTTCCGGCGAGCTTCCAGCGAACTTCCGACGATCTTCCGATAAACTCACGGAAACCATTCTGCGGACTCCCGGCAAGCTCCTAGACTTCACGATTTGATCTTGGCGAGTTCCAACGAGCTTCTTTGGTAAGCTCCGATCTTTCTCGGCGAGCTCCGCGAACTTCCAACGAACCTTCCGACGAGCTTCCGAAAAACCCTTCGGCAAGCTCCCTACTCATTCTCGGCTAGTTCCGGCAGCATTCCCGACGAACCTTCGGACTTCCGTCGAACTCTCGAACTCCCAACGAATCCTTCGCGCTTGACTCCAGCACTTTGTTTCGCTTTATGTCTTCATCGTTATCGTAGTTAATCCTGCACACACAAACCAAAACTCTACTCCGATCTAGACAATTATTATAAAGCGAATTGACATTCTGTTGCTCGGCACGTCATTGGTTGGCGCTTCGTCCGATTCTTCGGCGCATCGTCCTCTCTTGCGGCTTGTTGCCCAATCGGCGGTTGACCTCCACAACGCCGATATCCTTGGCGCAATTCCGCTCTTGGCCCGATGCCCGACGCCCGAAGCCTTCTGCCATCCAATATCCTGACGTGATCTCCTCCGACGCAACGTCAATTCCTCCTGCGTTAATTGTCTAATCCTGATCGAGTAGTCCTGTATCACTCAAAATGTAGTCAAACATTTAAACACAATCAATTAGTTTCATCATCAAAATCCGAGATTCAACAATCTCCCCCTTTTTGATGATGACAACTAATTGATGACTAACGGAGTTAACCTTAACTCCCCGGAGTTTAACTAAACTCCCCCTATCAATATGCCATTGATAGAACACTTGGATTATCCCAAATCCAAGTAACATTCATCACATGTTATGAAAAACATTTAAACTATCATGCAAATATATAAAATATTTAATTCAATGCATGAAGTCATCAATATACTTCTCCCCCTATGTCATCAACAAAAAGGAGAAGTAGCTACTCTTATGTGTTTATTATATGGGTTCAAACCATTGCATGAAAAACATAATATTAAATTTTTATCATCATGCAATTTTGAAGATAGAAAATTTAGCAAGTAATGCATCATGCTTGGGACATTCAAGCTATCAAGTTTTAGATATACAAGTTTTATAGCATATAAGATAGCACTTTTGGTAATGTTCAAGATAGCAAGTTCTACATCATGCAAGCTAGCAATATTGAGATGTTCAAGAAAGCAACTCTTGCTTCTTGAAATATGCAAATTGTAAGCTAGCAAATTTTTGCTTCCTTTGCAATGTTTGAGCTAGCAATTTTGCTTCCGTTGCAAAGTGCAAGTTAGTATGTTTTGCATCTTGAGATAAACAAGATTGTATTTTTGGTATGCAAATTTATAGTATACAAGCTATCAACTTTTGCACATAAAAAGTTAGCAAAATTTTACATCTTTTGAGATGTGCAAGATGGACTATTTTGCCTCTTTTCAAATTGTGCAAGCTAGCAAATTTGCTATCTAGCAAGTTTTGCTCCCCCTTTGTCAGTGTCAAATAGAAGGGAATAACAATACAATCATGTAATTCATTTCTCTTTACTATAATATTCAAATCATGATAAGGGTAAATAATAAAGATGAAAAATGAATGTCAAAAGACATATATCATTTTTGACAAATTTCTTCTTTTGTAGATAGAAAACATGATAGGAAACAATCTTGATTCAAAAAGAAAACTCAAGTTATAAATTATCAAGATGTCAAGTAGCATGTCATGGTTTACAAAAACAAGTTTCTTGCTAGTTAATAGCAAAAAGAATCTCAATTCATGCATATAAAATCTTATGATTCACATAGAACATCTCCTCTTTTATAAAACGAGAGAATCATGATTTCAATAAAATCCATTAAATTCAAATCATTTTCATAATCCATGAGATTCATAAAAATAATACAAATAGATTCATCAAAATCAATAATATAGAAAAAATAATTTTCAAGAAGAAAAATGTTCTTCTCTTTTAGTTGCTTCAATTCATGTGATTTATTTCATTCAAGCATGCCTCCCTTTTTTTTTTATGTCAAATAAAAACATGTATCATGTTTAAAACCGAAAGTGCTAGATTTATTATGACAAGGATCAATAAGGCACTTTCATTATGGTAAAAAGAAAATCGATAATCTGTAAATTACAAGATTCATTATGCATAATTTTAAAAATCTTATGCATAGAACAAAATCATCAATCATGATATCAAGACATTTATCATTTAAAGCATTCATGATTCACATCATATGCAATACATCACATATATTATCATAATAAAAGGCATAAGTATTGCATGCATCATTCCAAATTATAAATATTTCAAATCATAATGGTATTAATTTGTCAAATTGCATCCTACCATGCATGATCATAACTTTTCATTTGTATGCATCAAAATAATCTCAAGAGTATTTCATGCACGATTTTATATCACCAAATAAGGAATCTCAAGAAGAAAATAATTGGTGATGAGATAAACATTTCATGAATATAAGGAATTACATAAAAATTTTATCATGAAGGATTAGAACATGTGAATACCAGAAGACATGATTTCTTTTTGAAAAACCTACTCATTAATAATCAAAAGAAAATCTTAGGAGATCGATTAATGAAAAATCTTGATTCATAATAAATCTTAATTTGTAAATATCACAGAATCAAGATCATGATTTTAGATAAAACTCATTCAAATTCAAATCGTCTAAATCATCAAAATCTCAACATTTCTTTCAAGAGATTCAAAATGACATAAATAATTTTATTGGTCTCTTAGGTATAAATCAATAAGATAGAGAAAAAGAAAATTTTCAATAAAAAATCTTTCCTCCTTTTGTTTCAACTTATTGATTGATTCCATGCATGCATCTCCTTTTCTTTCAAATCCATGCATCATCGTTTTAAAACAAAAAAAAAAAATCAAAGATCATCAAGATAAAAAAGTGCAACACATAATTCCAAAAAAAAAATGATTTCAACTCATTACTTCAAGTCAAATCAATATCATGATTTTGATATAACTCATTTGTAATTCAAATCATCAAACCAAAATCATTTTCAAGGGTTTCATATAAATCAACAAGATAGAGAAAAATAATTTTCAAGAACAATGCTTTTCTCTTTTTAGTTATTTAAATTCATGTCATTTATGCTAGATAAAAATGTGCATCAACATTTAGGATCGAAAAATGAATTTTGTCATAAAAACCATCAAGACCAAAAAATCATCATGTATAACTTTACAATCTCATGCATAAAATCATCAAATCATAGCATCAAAACTTTCAATAGTTTCATTACAACATCAAGTAAGGTTTTATTGAACATAATTTTGAATGATTCTTATAGATATTTAAAATTTCTTTAGTTTTACTTTATATGATTGACTTTATATTAGCATGCTTCAAATTTTTGTTCTTATGTCAAAACTATACATCATGTTTGAAAACCAAAGATAAGGTTCATAAAAAAATCATCAAACCTTCCATTCAAAAGTCATGCATCGTCATTGAAAATCAATATGGAAATCGTCAAAGTACAAATTCTTGCTTCTCAAGCACATATATAAGATTAATCTTACTAGGTGTATAAGCATTATATTTATATCTAACATTTTATTGCATTAACATAACACAAGCAATTTTCAAGAAAATTAATCCTAAACTAAATTAAAAATAACTCAAGAAAGTATTATGTAATTTCGAAATAAATTAGTGGGATTTTGATTACCTCATTGTTGAAAGAGGGTGAGGCATAGTTTGCCACCTCGCCTTTCTTGATTTTCTCCTCGTCTTCGGAAGAGCTCAATTCATCCCAACTTTTGTTCTTCTTGCGTTCAAAGCAAGTAGTTCCATTCTTTTTGCTTTTTAATTTTTGTTTCATTAGTAGTTTAAGTTCACCATCACTTGAGCTTATGCTCGAGTGGTCTTCATGTGTTCTATGTCCCAAATCCTTCCTATCATTTGGAAGGTTGTTCTCGAGTTTCTTTTTTGTCACATTGTTCATTTCGTAGGTCATTAGAGACCCAATAAGTTCTTCGAGAGGGAATGTTTTAAGGTCCTTGGCCTCTTGAATGGCCGTAACTTTTGGATCCCAACTTTTTGGAAGGGATCTTAAGATTTTAGTGACTAGTTCAAAATTAGAAAAACTTTTACCAAGAGCTTTGAGTCCATTGATGACATCCGTGAACCGGGTGTACATGTCTCCGATGGACTCACTTGGTTTCATCCGGAAAAGTTCGTAAGAATGCACAAGAATATTGATTTTGGACTCTTTCACTCGGCTAGTGCCTTCATGAGTGACCTCTAGAGTTCTCCAAATATCAAAAGCCGAGTCACACATCGAAACACGATTAAATTCATTTTTGTCAAGTGCACAATATAAGGCATTCATAGCCTTTGCATTTAGAGAAAACATCTTCTTCTCCAAATCATTCCAATGGTTCATTGGGAGAGAAGACATTTCAAATCCATTTTCGACTATGTGCCATAAATTCAAATCCAAAGAAAGTAAGAAAACTCTCATTTGAGTTTTCCAACAAGTGTAGTCCGTCCCATTGAAAAAGGGAGGACGAATGAGAGAATGACCCTCTTGAAAGCCATAAAGAGCCATTTCTATTTGGGTGTTAAACCAAAGTAGAAAACCGTGGCTCTGATACCAATTGTTAGGATCGGAGCGGCACTAAGAGGGGGGGTGAATTAGTGCAGCGGATTAAAACTTTGGTTTTAATCAAAACTTTCGTACGATAAGAACGGAACTTGAAAAGCTTTAATCTTGAAAACGTATTCTTAAATATGTGCAGCAAAAGTAATAAGGAACTTAAAGCATATAAGAAGGTTTGCAATAATGTAAATAGCAATAATGAAATGCAAACCAAGAATCACGCCGATTTTAGAGTGGTTCGGTCAAATGACCTACTCCACTTGCGAGGCCCCTCTTCGATGAGGCTCCCACCTTCCACTAGCAAGTCTCTTGAAATGGAAGGGTAAATACCCCTCTTACAACTTTTACAAGCGGTTCACTCTCTTACAGATTTTCAACAAGAAAGAAGGAGGTGAACACTAGCAAATTGAAAACAAGACAAGCTAACACTTTTCTAAGGCTTTTCTCTCAAACACTTGCTGCTCAAAAAGTTGTTCTCTCAGCTGAGATTTGAGGGGTATTTATAGGCCTCAAGAGGATTCAAATTTGGGCTTCAAAATTTGAATTCTCTTTGGGTTCCCGCTGTTGGAGGTGCCACCGCCTACCCAAGCGGTGCCACCGCCCAACGCTCGGGTGCTGGGCGGTTCCACCGCCCAACCAGGAGGTGTCACCGCCCAGCTCTCGGGTGCTGGGCGGTGCCACCGCCCAGCCCAGGCGGTGCCACCGCCTACAGTGTTTTCAGCCCACTAGTTAGGCTTCAATCTTGCCCCAAACTAGTCCGAACTTGGGCCCAATTGGCCCCTACTTGGGTTATAGGATTAACACCTAATCCTAACCCTAATTAACGTGTTAACTACGAATTTAAAGACATTTTCTAAGCTATTACAAAGTCTGCAAGTCAAGACTTCTTCCGGCGAGCTTCCAGCGAACTTCCGACGATCTTCCGATAAACTCACGGAAACCATTCTGCGGACTCCCGGCAAGCTCCTAGACTTCACGATTTGATCTTGGCGAGTTCCAACGAGCTTCTTTGGTAAGCTCCGATCTTTCTCGGCGAGCTCCGCGAACTTCCAACGAACCTTCCGACGAGCTTCCGAAAAACCCTTCGGCAAGCTCCCTACTCATTCTCGGCTAGTTCCGGCAGCATTCCCGATGAACCTTCGGACTTCCGTCGAACTCTCGAACTCCCAACGAATCCTTCGCGCTTGACTCCAGCACTTTGTTTCGCTTTATGTCTTCATCGTTATCGTAGTTAATCCTGCACACACAAACCAAAACTCTACTCCGATCTAGACAATTATTATAAAGCGAATTGACATTCTGTTGCTCGGCACGTCATTGGTTGGCGCTTCGTCCGATTCTTCGGCGCATCGTCCTCTCTTGCGGCTTGTTGCCCAATCGGCGGTTGACCTCCACAACGCCGATATCCTTGGCGCAATTCCGCTCTTGGCCCGATGCCCGACGCCCGAAGCCTTCTGCCATCCAATATCCTGACGTGATCTCCTCCGACGCAACGTCAATTCCTCCTGCGTTAATTGTCTAATCCTGATCGAGTAGTCCTGTATCACTCAAAATGTAGTCAAACATTTAAACACAATCAATTAGTTTCATCATCAAAATCCGAGATTCAACAAAGATATGTTAGGATCAAGAGCACTAAGAGGGGGGGGTGAATTAGTGCAGCGGAAATCTTTCGACGATAAAAATGTTCGAACGATAAAAATGATTTCGGTGTGAAAGCCGATTCTAAGATTACCTTAACTTAAGATCAAGCGAGATGACGTTAAAGTCAATCTATGAAGGCTGTTTGCAATTATGATGAAAACCAGAATACGAGCGCAAACTAAAATATGACGTTCATACGAAGAAACTGATTTACGCCTAAATGCTGATTCGTAAATCACTTGATTAGGCGAGATGCAGCTTAAGCAAGGATACTAAGGCAGTTTACAGTTAAGATAGAAATCAAAACGTAAACGCAAACTGAAATATGATGATCGTACGAAAAAACAGATTTACGTCTAAACGTTGATTCAGAAAGTGCAAAGCGGAAACCCGATCATATATGCGCAGAAAGTAGTAAGCTTTAGAGGAGGTTTACAGTAAAGATAAAATGCTCAATGTAAATGCAAACCGAGATTTAGAGTGGTTCGGTCAATCTTGACCTACTCCACTTTTGGCTTCCTCCACCAACGAGGTCACCAACGTCAACTAGAGGCCTTCCTTCAATAGGCGAAGGCCAACCACCCTTTAACAGTTTCACTCCTTTTGACAGGCTTAGGAGACAACCCTTACAGAATTTTCTCTCCTCTCCTCTCTTTACAGCTCAGAACTTGAAAGAAAAGAGGGAGAAAGACTTTTGGCCTTTACAACAATTTTGAGCTATAAAAATCACAGAACAAGATCAAGATTTCAGAGTGTATTCTCTGTACTTTCAGTGCTAAATGGGTGGGGTATTTATAGGCCCCAACCCAGTTCAAATTTGGAGCTCAAAACTGTCAATTCCCGGAATTTCGGGATCAGGCGGTTGCACCTCCTGACTGGAGTGGTTGCACCGCTTGGCAGAGCTCGAAGACTGAGCATCTGGGCGGTGCCACCTCCTGTCAGGGGCGGTTGCACCTCCTGCCAGTGCTCGGAGACCGAGCCCAAGCGATGCCACCTCTTGTCAAGGGAGGTTGCACCGCCCTGTCTCGCTCGGAGATTGAGCCTAGGCGGTGCCACCGCCTGGCTGGAGCAGTTGCACCTCCTAGTCTCGCTCGGAGACTGAGCCCAGGCGGTGCAACCTCCTGCCTTGGGCGGTTCAACCGCCTGGCAGAAATCAGGGTCCGAATGGGTTGATCCATTCGGCCCAATTTGGGTTTTTCAGGGGCCCAATTGCCCCAAGATTCAGTTAATGGGATCACCTCCCATTTCCAACTTAATCATTATGCTAACTACGACATTCCCTAAGACATTTACTGCAACTTGCTTCGGTGCGTCAATCGCTTCTTCCGGCGTGCTTCCGGCGAACTTCTGTCGATCATCCGATGAACCCTCGGTGATGCCCCTGCGGACTTCCGGCAAACTCCTGGACTTGCGACGATCCACTTGGCGAGTTCTGACGAGCTTCTCTGGCAAGCTCATGGACTTCTCGGATTTGTTCCTACAGAACCTCCGACGACTGTCCGAACTTCCGTCAAACTCTCGAACTCCCAACGTGATCATTGTTTTGACTCCGGCGCAACTTCTGCTGCATGTCTTACTTTTATCGTAGTTAATCCTGCACACTTATCTCAACATATGGATTAGATAACAAATGACAATTGACTTCATCATCAAAATCCGAGATTCAACAATCTCCCCCTTTTTGATGATGACAATCAATTGATAATGGAGTTATCCTTAACTCCCCCTATCTATATGTCATACTTGAGATAAGTCTTTCTTGAATTCAAAACCTTTGAATTCAAGAGACATATTGATAAGTTAAAATCATTTAAACTTATCAATACTCCCATCATGATTCCCATCATGATGTATCTCTCTGAACATGATGTCAAGGCTTGACATTCATTTTCAAATTTTACATTTCAAGTTTGAATGATGGTAATAGTAGCAATTCATCATATTGTAAGATATCAACATGTAAAACTGCGAAGTAAGATTTTGATATCATTACATGATGCACACATTTCAAATGATGTTTTAGCAATTATCACATGGTAAGATATCAATACGTAAAATTACGATGCAAGTTTTTTGGTTGATATCTTGACATGATGCAAACAAGACATAATGCAAATTATAGCAATCATGGCATCTCTTGGTGATGCAAGCATGGCATTAATACTCATATATTTCTCCCCCTTTGTTCATGCCTTTACTCTGTTCATGTTATTTTTCAATAGTAAGTGATAGGAAATCAATTATATAAGCATGATATGTAGATTACTTTGAATACTTCTTCCTTTTTATTTGTTATAATCTTTTTGCATGATGGAGGAAGGCCATTTGTGATACCAACTATTTGTGAGTTTACACTAAGTGAAGTTAAAAATCGATCATGGTTCAGGTATCAAGATATGTATGTGAAGCAAATCTTTGCAAGTAAAAGCATATCATTCATATTTCAAGATGGAATTCATAAGCAGGAATCATTTCATCAAATCCATTTCAGAAAAATATTTTTCACATATAAGTGTATGAGAAAATCTGATTTTTAGGATACCAATTGTTAAGCGAATTCACACATAAAATGAACACTTTCATGCATTCGGACAAGACTATGCTATAGATTTTCAAATACAATCATGAAGACAAAACATGCTTATGTTATGGAAATTTTTGTATTCAACACATAATTTCCAATATGTTATTTAGGCATGTAATGGTAGTCAAGTGATTTGATCATTCAATAAAGTCCGAAAGATAAGTTTAACTAGTTTATGTACTCGGACACATCAACATTCCTAACTCTCTTCTTAAGGAATCAAATTGTTCTTCACTTAGAGGTTTTGTAAAAATATCGGCTAGTTGATGTTTAGTATCAATGAATTCTATGATTACATCATGATTAGTAACATGATCTCGTATAAAGTGATGTCTAATATCAATATGTTTTGTTCTTGAGTGTTGTATAGGATTTTTCGTTAAGCATATTGCACTTGTGTTATCACATTTAATAGAAATATTTTTAAGATGAATTTTATAATCTTTTAAGGTGTTTTTCATCCATACAACTTGTGCACAGCATGCACTTGCTGCAATATATTCAGCTTCGGTTGTTGAAAGTGCAACCGAGTTTTTTTCTTAGATGACTAGGAAACAAGGGCATGTCCTAAAAATTGACATGTTCCTGATGTGCTTTTTCTATCTAGTCTACAGCCAGCAAAGTCCGCATCAGCATAAGCAATTAACTCATGATTCTCTGATTTTGGGTACCATAATCCTAGATTTGTGGTACCATTAAGATATCTAAGTATTCTTTTAATTGCTTTGAGATAAGATATCTTAGGGTTTGATTGAAATCTAGCACAAAGTCCTACACTGAACATGATATCTGGTCTAGTTGCAGTGAGGTAAAGTAAACATCCTATCATACCCCTATAAGTTTTTTGATCGAAGCTTTCTCCACTTTCATCAATTTCTAACTTAGTGGAGGTGCTCATAGGAGTGTTAATAGCTTTTGAGTTATTCATATTAAACTTTTTCAGCAAATTCATAGCATATTTAGTTTGACTAATAAAGATGTCATTGCTTAGTTGTTTGATTTGTAAGCCTAAGAAGAATGTTAATTCTCCCATTAAACTCATTTCGAATTCAAGACTCATAGTTTTAGCAAAAGATTCACAAAGAGATTCATTCGTAGAACCAAAGATAATATCATCAACATAAATCTGAACAATGAGAAAATTATTTTCAAAATTCTTGATGACCAATGTAGTATCAACCTTGCCTTTTGTGAAATTATTTTCAATAAGAAAAGAACTAAGTCTCTCATACCAAACCCTCGGAGCTTGTTTTAAACCATAGAGAGCTTTGGTTAATCTAAACACATGATTAGGGAGGCTATTATTTTTAAATCCAGGAGGTTGTTCAACATAGACTTCTTCGAAAATAAAGCTATTTAGAAAAGCGCATTTAACATCCATTTGAAACAACTTAAAATTATTACTACTAACGTAGGCAAGGAGCATCCTTTTGGCTTCTAATCGAGCCACAGGAGCGAAGGTTTCTTCGTAATTGATACCTTCTTCTTGGTTGAAACCTTTGGCCACTAATCTAGCCTTGTTTCTAACCACGATACCATATTCATCTTGCTTGTTTCTAAAAACCCATTTAGTACCAATAACTAAATGGTCATTTGGCCTAGGAACAAGCTGTTAGGATCGGAGCGGCACTAAGAGGGGGGGATGAATTAGTGCAGCGGATTAAAACGTTGGTTTCGACAGATCTTTCGTACGATAAGAACGGAACTTGAAAAGCTTAACTTGAAAGCGTAGTCTTAAAGTTGCGCAGCAAAGGTAATAAGGAACTAAAGTATGTAAGAAGGTTTACAGTAAGGTAATAAGGAACTAAAGTATGAAAGCGTAGTCCACCGCCTGGCTCTCCAATTCATTGGTTTGGCTTAATTTTTGCCCAAACCAAAACTGACTTTGGGCCCAGTTGGCCCCTAACTAGGATATAGAATTATCTCTTAATCCTAATCCTAATTACAAGTGAACTACATAACAAAAAAAACATCCTAAGCAAGTTTTCAACCGCGAACGTCGAGTCTTGTTCCGGCGAGCTTTCCGACGAACTTCTTCCGATGGACTCCTTGCAAGCTCCCGATCTTGTGATGACTTTAACGAGTAGCCGAGCCTTCTCGGTGATCTCCGTGAACCTCCGACGATCTCTTCGGTGAACTTTCAAAAATTCTGATAGGTTCCCGATTTCTTCTCGGTTGGTTCCGGCAGCATCTCCGACGATTCTTCGGACTCTTAAACGTCCATCGATCTTGACTCCGGTATTCTTGCTTTGTGTTTTCTGGTTATCGTAGTTAATCCTGCACACTTAACTCAATAATATGGATTAGATCAATTAACCCATCATTTGATTTTATCATCAAAATCTGAGATTCAACAATCTCCCCCTTTTTTATGATGACAATCAATTGATGACGGAGTTAAACATAACTCCCCCTATCTATATGCCATATTATGAGAAGATGAAAACACTTGAATTTCATCCATAGAATTCAAGCATAAACTGATAAGTTCTAACCGTAGAACTTATCGTTATTCTCATTAAGCAATAGTAAATACAAAACTTCGATGAAAATCATTTTCAAGTAGAATGATAAGAGACAATTTTTACTACGATAGGAGATAAAGATTTTCAACGTGAATTTCATGATATAAATGTAAGGCAAGCTTTCAATATGATCAATCAATCTTGCGATATTCTCAAGGATTTTGTAAGGCATATAAGACATTCATATCACACATGCTTTTGAAATTCATATAAGTCATGCTATCAAAATGGTACAAGTCATCACTTTTCTCCCCCTTTGTCATCAACAAAATGGGAATGAGACTTGAAGAATATAACTTGTGATTATAATATCAGAAATTCAGCATTGATCATACGAAAATCCATCATCCAAAATTAAGTATGCTAAAATATTTACGCAGAGTTCACCTAAAGGAAAATTCAGTATTCATCCATTTTATCAAATCTCTTCTTTCTATAAATAACACAAATTTTAGGTGTGCAAGGAAGAGATTGTGATTAAAAAATATCAAGTAGTAACTCCAATAAGTCAAGATCATAATTCGAATACAAACTCATTTAAATTTACATCGTCAACTTGAAACTCATAATCAAGCCATCAAAATCAATTTTGAGATTCATAAAATATCATAAAATCATTAATCTTGATCAGATGGGAGCGGTGTTTGACTCAAGATAAGATAAGATAATTTAACATGTCATTTAGAATCGAAAGAGAAGGATAAGATTCATCGAGGAACAGAGAGGATGAAAAACTTTATGGAAAATCCATTCAAACAAGTTTATTTTTAGGGACAATTTAACATACCTAATTCCCTTCTAATGAATTCAAATTGGTCTTCGTTCAAAGCTTTTGTAAATATATCTGCTAATTGATGCTTTGTGTCAATGAATTCTAGAACAACATCATTGTTAAGGACATGATCGCGTATGAAATGATGCCTAACGTCGATGTGCTTAGTTCTAGAGTGCTGAATTAGATTTTTAGTAAGACATATGACACTAGTATTATCACATTTTATGGGAATGTTTTTAAAGTGAATTCCATAGTCTTCTAATGTATTTTTCATCCAAATAACTTGTGCACAACATGCACTTGCAGCAATGTATTCGGCTTCCGCCATAGATAGTGCAACTGAATTTTGTTTCTTGGAAGTCCAAGAAACAAGTGCTTGTCCTAAAAATTGGCATGTTCCGGATGTACTTTTTCTATCTATCCTGCATCCGCCAAAATCGGCATCTGCATAAGTTATTAGATCGAATTTTTCAGATTTTGGATACCACAATCCTAAATTTGGAGTTCCTTTAAGATACCTAAGTATTCTTTTAACACTCTTAAGATGAGATAATTTAGGATTAGATTGAAACCTAGCGCAAAGTCCTACACTAAACATAATATCTGGTCTAGTCGCGGTGAGGTAGAGTAGACTACCTATCATTCCCCTATATATTTTTTGATCGAAATTTTCACTATTTTCATCCATATCTAACTTAGTCGCAGTACTCATAGGGGTGTTTATTGCTTTTGAATTATCCATGTTAAATCGTTTTAACAATTCTAATGTATATTTGGATTGGTTAAGAAATATACCATCACTAAGTTGTTTGATTTGTAATCTAAAAAAGAAAGTTAATTCACTCATTAAACTCATTTCAAATTCATGACTCATACATTATGCAAATGATTCACATAGTGATTCATCCGAAGAGCCAAAAATAATATCATCAACATAAATTTGCATAATAAGAAAATTATTTTTAAAATGTTTAATAAACAATGTAGTATCAACCTTGCCTTTGGTAAAATTATTTAAAATAAGAAAGGAACTAAGTCTTTCATACCAAGCTCTAGGAGCTTGTTTCAAGCCATAGAGAGCTTTAGTCAATTTGAATATATGATTAGGAAGAAGAGAATTTTCAAATCCGGGAGATTGTTCGACGTATACTTCTTCGGAAATAAAACCATTCAAGAAAGCACTTTTGACATCCATTTGAAATAGTTTAAAATTATTACTACTAGCATAGGCAAGGAGCATCCTTATGGCTTCTAATCGAATCATGGGAGCGAAGGTTTCTTCATAATCGATACCTTCTTCTTGGTTGAAACCTTTGGCCACTAATCTAGCCTTGTTTCTAACCACGATACCATTTTCGTCTTGCTTGTTTCTAAAGACCCACTTAGTACCTATGACTAAGTGGTCACTTGGTCTAGGAACAAGCTTCCATACCTCATTCCTCTCAAATTGGTTCAATTCTTCTTGCATTGCAATGACCCAAAAATCATCTTTTAAGGCTTCGTCAATGCATTTAGGTTCGATTTGAGAAAGGAAAGCGGCGTTAGCACAAAAATTCTTGAAAGAAGAACGAGTTTGAACCCCTTTTGTTGTATCTCCTATAATTAGCTCATTTGGATGAGCATCTACATACTTCCATTCTTTGGGTAAAGAAATTTTGGAAGAAGATGCATTCAAATGGCTATTTTGAGGAGGGGGTTCATTTAAATTCAAATTATCAAAACCAAGATCATCATCAAAATTATTTTTCTTTAAATCAAAAATTTCATTAAAAACTACATGAATAGACTCTTCTATTACTAAGGTCCTTTTGTTAAAGACACGAAAGTCTTTAGAAACGGAGGAGTAACCAAGAAAAATGCCTTCATCGGATTTAGCATCAAATTTGCCTAGGGCATCCTTTTCATTTAAAATGAAGCATTTACAACCAAAAACTTTAAAATAAGAAATATTTGGTTTTTTGTTATTCCATAATTCATAGGGAGTTTTTGATAGAGATGGTCTTATTAGGACCCTATTCATGATGTAACAAGCCGTATTTACGGTTTCGGCCCAAAAATATTTGGGTAAACTATGTTCATTTAACATAGTTCTTGCCATTTCTTGTAGGTTTCTATTTTTCCTTTCAACTACTCCATTTTGTTGAGGATTTCTTGGAGTTGAGAAGTTGTGATTGTACCCATTAACTTCGCAAAAATTTTGAAAGTCATGGTTTTGGAATTCACCACCCTGATCACTCCGAATTGATGAAATCATGAAGCCTTTTTCGTTTTGAGTGAGTTTACAAAATTTAGAGAAACACTTGAAGCAATCACTTTTGTGAGCTAAGAAATAGGTCCAAGTGTATCTAGAGTAGTCATCCACAATCACAAAAGCATATTTGCTTCCACCTAGACTTGTTATATCAATTGGTCCTAATAAGTCCAAATGGATCAATTGGTTTGAAGCTTGTTTTTATTTGTTTGCCTAGTTGACATGCATCACATACCTTATCCTTAATAAACTTCATATTCGGAATCCCTCATACTAATTCTTGAGATGAGATTTTAGATATTGTTTTCATGCTTGCATGACCTAATCTCCTATGCCAAAGCCAAGCATCATCATTTACAGCGGAGAAACACATTTCATTACTTAGTTCATCAAGATTGATGGTATAGACATTATTTTGTTTTAAAGCAATCATAGTCATGTTATGATTTGGTTTTTCAATAATGCACATATTTGATTCAAATCTAACGATGTAACTTTTATCGCATAGTTGACTAATACTCAAGAGATTGTGTTTCAATCCATCAACTAGTAAAACATCATCAATGGAAAAACTAAATTTGTTACCAATAGTTCCCTTGCCAATGATTTTGCCTTTGTTGTTGTCTCCGAAGGTGACATACCCTTCTTCTTTGCTAGTGAGCATAGAGAAATAAGATGGATCTCCAGTCATATGTCTTGAGCATCAACTATCGAGATACCATCTCTTGCTCCTAGCATGTGATGGTGTATGTTTCTACAAGAAGGAATTATTTTTAGGCACCCATTTACTTTTGGGTGCCTAAAAAATGAACCTAACTTGTTTATCATGTTGCATAGACTTGATCATGGTTCCTTTAGGAACCCAAATCAATTTGTTCGGACTAATTTTCTTGAATGGACATTGGTAAGTTATATGTCCATATTTGCAACAAAAGTTGCAATTGCTTTGGTGTTGAACATGTAGGATAGGACCTTTAATGAAGGTGGTTGGATTTTGGTGAGTACTTCTCACAAATCCGATTCCACTCCTTTTAGGAACGTGACCCTTATTTGTAAGGATCATGTTTAAGGACTTGCTACCGACCTCGAATTTCTTCAATGTGTCCTTAAGTACCAAGTTCTCATTTTGGAGAGTTTCTAGATCATGGCATTTAGCACATGGAGCTAGACTATCATGATATTCAGTTTTTAATTTATCAAAATCACAAGTAAGACTATCATGCTAATTTTTTAGCAATTTGTATTTTCTACTAATTATCTTACATTCATCAAATAACTCATGGAAGGCATTTAATAATTCTTGATAAGGTAAATCTGCGTTAATTAAATCCGTTACCTCTTCTTCGAAGGCCATTAGGGCGTAATGAGCAACTTGCTCGGTGTTGGATTCCTCTTCTTCGGACGTGCTTGAATCATCCCATGTTGCCTTGAGCGCCTTCTTCTTTGATGCTTTCTTTTTGGCTTGTGGACAATCGTTCTTGTAGTGTCCCGGTTTCTTGCACTCATAGCAAATTACTTGGTCCTTCTTGTGTTCGAATTTATTTTTTGTATTATTTTTAAATTTATTCTTTCTTAAATATTTTTTAAATTTTTGAGTCAAAAGTGCAATGTCATTGTCACTGTCCTCATCACTTGATGTTCCTTTCAAGTGGTCTTCTTGTGATGTGAGTGCCACATCCTTCCTGTTCTTTGGAAGGGGGTTCTCGAGCTCGTCATGAGCTTGACATGTCATTTTGTAGGTCATTAAAGACCCAATGAATTCTTCAAGAGGGAATGTTTTAAGGTCTTTGGCCTCTTGAATGGCCGTAACTTTTGGATCCCAACTTTTTGGGAGAGATCTTAAGATTTTAGTTACTAGTTCAAAGTTAGTAAAACCTTTACCAAGAGCTTTGAGTCCATTGATGACATCCGTGAACCGGGTGTACATGTCTCCGATGGACTCACTTGGTTTCATTCGAAAAAGTTCGTAAGAGTGCACAAGAATGTTGATTTTAGA
This sequence comes from Musa acuminata AAA Group, assembly GCF_036884655.1. Taxonomy (NCBI): domain Eukaryota; kingdom Viridiplantae; phylum Streptophyta; class Magnoliopsida; order Zingiberales; family Musaceae; genus Musa; species Musa acuminata. Next base: position 13,684,627 of record NC_088348.1, read on the forward strand.
CTCTTTCACTCGGCTAGTGCCTTCATGAGTGACTTCAAGAGTTCTCCAAATATCAAAAGCCGAATCACAAATTGAAACGCGATTAAATTCATTTTTATCTAGTGCACAAAACAAGGCATTCATAGCCTTTGCATTTACAGTAAAAACGTTTTTTTCCGATTCATTCCATTCGCTCATCGGAAGAGAAGATTTTTGAAATCCATTCTCGACAATAGACCAAAGCTCAAATTCCATAGAAATGAGAAAGATCCTCATGCGAGTCTTCCAGTATGTGTAATCCGACCCATTAAACAAAGGTGGTCGTGCAATAGAATGGCCCTCTTGCATACCGGAGTAAGCCATCTCTCTTGGGTATTAAACCAAATATGAGAGATAACCTTGCTCTGATACCAATTGTTAGGATCGGAGTGGCACTAAGAGGGGGGGTGAATTAGTGCAGCGGATTAAAACGTTGGTTTCGACAGATCTTTCGTACGATAAGAACGGAACTTGAAAAGCTTAACTTGAAAGTGTATTCTTAAAGTTGCGCAGCAAAGGTAATAAGGAACTAAAGCATGTAAAAAGGTTTGCAGTAATGTAAATAGCAATAATGAAATGCAAACCAGAGATCACGCCGATTTTAGAGTGGTTCGGTCAAATGACCTACATCCACTTGCGAGGCCCCTCTTCGATGAGGCTCCCACCTTTCACTAGTAAATCTCTTGAAATGGAAGGGCAAATACCCCTCTTACAACCTTTTACAAGCAGTTCAACCTCTTACAAATTTTCAGCAAGAAAGAAGGAGGAGAAATCTCTAGCAAATTGAAAACAAGAAAGACAAAGACTCTTCTAAGACTTTTCTCTCAATCACTTGCTGCTCAAAGAGTTGTATTCTCAACTGAGACTTGAGGGGTATTTATAGGCCTCAAGAGGATTCAAATTTGGGCTCCAAAAATTTGAATTCTCTTATGTTCCCGATGCTGGCGGTGCCACCGCCCAGCGCTCGGGTGCTGGACGGTGCAACTGCCCAGCCCAAGAGGTGTCACCGCCCAACTCTCGGGTGCCGGGCGGTGCTACCGCCCAGCCAGGCGGTGCCACCGCCTGGCTCTCCGATTCACTGGTTTGGCTTAATTTTAGCCCAAACCAAAACTGACTTTGGGCCTAGTTGGCCCATAACCAGGATATAGGATTATCTCTTAATCCGAATCCTAATTACAAGTGAACTACATAACAAAAAAAACATCCTAAGCAAGTTTTTAACCGCGAACGTCGAGTCTTGTTCCGGCGAGCTTTCCGACGAACTTCTTCTGACAGACTCCCTGCAAGCTCCCGATCTTGTGATGACTTTAACGAGTAGCCGAGCCTTCTCGGTGATCTCCGTGAACCTCCAACGATCTCTTCGGTGAACTTCCGAAAATTCCGATAGGTTCCCGATTTCTTCTCAGTTGGTTCCGGTAGCATCTCCGACGATTCTTCAGACTCTTAAACGTCCATCGATCTTGACTCCGGTATTCTTGCTTTGTGTTTTCTGGTTATCGTAGTTAATCCTGCACACTTAACTCAATAATATGGATTAGATCAATTAACCCATCAATTGATTTTATCATCAAAATCCGAGATTCAACACAAGCTTCCACACCTCATTTCTCTCAAATTGATTTAATTCATCTTAAATTGCGATAATCCATGAATCATCTTTCATGGCTTCGTCAACACATTTGGGTTCAATTTGAGAGAGAAAAGCGGCGTTGGAACAAAATTTTTAAGAGAAGAACGTGTTTGAACCCCCTTTGATGTGTCTCCTAGGATTAGCTCCTTAGGATGAGCATCTACATACTTCCAATCCTTGGGTAAGGATGTTTCGGAAGTGGATGCATCCAAGTTGCTAGTTAGAGACGGGGTTTCATTTAAATTCAAGGAATCAAAATTAACATCATCATCAAAATCGTTTTTCCTGTTTTCGGAAATCTCATTGAAGACAACATGAATGGATTCTTCAATAATTAATATTTTTTTATTGAAGATACGAAAAGCTTTAGAAATCGAAGAATAACCAAGAAAGATTCCTTCGTTGGATTTAGCATCAAAATTTCCTAAGTTATCTTTTTCATTCAAGATAAAACACTTACACCCAAAGACTTTAAAATATGAAACATTGGGTTTTTTGTTGTTCAATAACTCATAGGGAGTTTTGGTGAGTAAGGGTTTTACTAGAACTCTATTCAAAATATAGCATGCAGTATTTACGGCTTCGACCCAAAAATATTTGGGTAGACTATGTTCATTAAACATGGTTCTTGCCATTTCTTGTAAATTTCGATTTTTTCTTTCTACTACTCCATTTTGTTGAGGATTTATAGGAGTAGAGAAATTATGGTTGTATCCATTGAGTTCACAAAATTCTTGGAAATCATGGTTTTAAAATTCACCACCGTGATCACTTCTAATTGACGAAATCATAGAACCCTTCTCATTCTGAACAAGTTTACAAAACTTGGTAAAATATCTAAAGCATTCATTTTTCTGTTTTAAGAAGTAAGTCCATGTATATCTGCTATAGTCATCCACAATGACGAAGGCGTATTTGCTACCTCCTAGACTTGATGTAGAGATTGGTCCGAACAAGTCCATATGGATCAATTGTAAGGGCCTAGAGGTGCTTATTTGATTCTTAGATTTGAAACTACCCTTAATTTGTTTACCTAATTGGCAAGCATCACATACATTAACTTTGATGAACTTGATATGAGGAATTCCTCTTACAAGTTCTTTAGATGATATTTGAGTTATTAGTTTCATGCTAGCATGACCTAATCTTCTATGCCATAGCCAAGCATCCTCATTCAAAACCGAAAAACACATTTCATTACACAACTCATTGATGTCAATAGTGTATACGTTATTTTGTTTTAATGCAATCATGGACGTGTTTTTGTATGGTTTTTCAATGATGCAAGCATTAGACTCGAATCTGACAATATATCCTATATGACATAATTGACTATTGCTCAAGAGGTTATGTTTGAAACCATCAACTAACAAAACATCTTCGATAAATAAGTTGGATTTGTTACCTATGGTTCCTTTGCTAATGATTTTACCCTTGTTGTTGTCTCCGAAGGTGACATAGCCTTCGTCTATACTAGTGAGCTTAGAGAATTGAGATGGATCTCCGGTCATATGCCTTGAGCATCCACTATCAAGGTACCATCTCTTGCTCCTAGCTTGCGATGGTATAGGTTTCTACAAGAAACGATGATTTTTAGGTACCCATTTGCTTTTGGGTGCCTCAAAAATAGATCTAAATTATTTATCATGTTGCATAGAATTTATCATGGTTCCTTTAGGAATCCAAATTAATTTGTTTGGACTAATTTTCTTGAATGGACAATTATGCGTTTTGTGTCCAAGTTTGCAACAAAAGTTGTATTTGCTTTGGTGTCGAACATGTATGATGGGGCCTTTTATGAAGGTGGTTGGATTTTGGTGAGGACTTCTCACAAATCCGATTCCACTTCTTTTGGGAACGTGACCCTTGTTTGCAAGGATCATGTTCAATGACATGCTACCAACCTCGAATTTCTTCAAGGTGTCCTTAATGAGCTTTGCAAGTCATCTCGTAGGTCATTAATGACCCGATTAGTTCTTCAAGAGGGAAGTTGTTTAGATCTTTCGCCTCTTGAATAACAGTGACTTTAGGATCCCAACTCTTAGGAAGGGATCTTAGAATCTTATTTACGAGCTCAAAATCCGAAAAACTTTTTCCGAGTCCTTTTAGACCGTTGACAACATCCGTGAAACGGGTAAACATGTCGCCAATAGTCTCACTCGGTTTCATTCGGAAAAGTTCGAAAGAGTGTAACAAAAGGTTGATTTTTTACTCTTTCACTCTACTTGTGCCTTCGTGAGTCACTTCGAGTGTGTGCCAAATATCAAATGCGGTTGCACAAAACTAAACACTATTGAACTCGTTTTTATCAAGTGCACAAAATAAGGCATTCATAGCCTTTGCATTAAGAGCGAAAGCCTTCTTCTCCAATTCATTCCAATCGATCATTGGAAGAGAAGACTTTGAAAATCAATTTTTGACAAGATTCCAAAGTTCAAAATCATAGAAATAAGAAAGATCCTCATTCGGGTCTTCCAATAGGTGTAGTCCGTCCCATTGAACATGGGTGGATGTGTAATAGAGTGGCCCTCTTGGTTTCCGGCGTATGCCATCTCTCTTGGGTTTTAATCCATTTGAGAGTTAACCCTGCTCTGATACCAATTGTTAGGATCAAGAGCACTAAGAGGGGGGGGGGGGGGGGTGAATTAGTGCAGCGGAAATCTTTCGATGATAAAAACGTTCGAACGATAAAAACGATTTCGGTGTGAAAGTCGATTCTAAGATTACATTAACTTAAGATCAAGCGAGATGACGTTAAAGTCAATCTTTGAAGGCAGTTTGCAGTTATGATGAAAACCAGCATACGAGATGACGTTCGTACGAAGAAACTGATTTACGTCTAAATGCTGATTCGTAAATCACTTGATTAGGCGAGATAGAGCTTAAGCAAGGATATTAAGGCAGTTGCAGTTAAGGTAGAAATCAAAACGTAAATGCAAACTGAAATATGATGAACGTACGAAAAAACATATTTACGTCTAAACGTTGATTCGGAAAGTGCAAAGCTGAAACCCGATCGTATATGCGTAGAAAGCAATAAGCTTTAGGGGAGGTTTGCAGTAAAGATAAAATGCTCAAAGTAAATTCAAACCGAGATTTAGAGTGATTCGGTCAATCTTGACCTACTCCACTTTTGGCTTCCTCCACCGACGAGGTCAACGACTTCAACTAGAGGCCTTCCTTCAATAGGCGAAGGCCAACCACCCTTTTACAGTTTCACTCCTTTTGACGGGCTTAGGAGACAACCCTTACAGAATTTTCTCGCCTCTCCTCTCTTTACAGCTCAGCACTTGGAAGAAAAGAGGGAGAAGGACTTTTGGCCTTTACAACAATTTTGAGCTATAAAAATCACAGAACAAGATTAAGATTTCGGAGTGTATTCTATATACTTTTAGTGCTGAATGGGTGGGGTATTTATAGGCCCCAACCCAGTTCAAATTTGGAGCTCAAAACTATCAATTCCCTGAATTCCAGGATCAGGCGGTTGCACCGCCTGGCAAAGCTCGAAGACTGAGCCTCTGGGCGGTGCCACCTCCTGTCAGGGGAAGTTGCACCTCCTGCCAGAGCTCGAAGACCGAGCTCAGGTGGTGCAACCTCCTGACTGAGGCGGTTGCACCGCTCAGCTAGTGCTCGGAGACCGAGCCCAAGCGGTGCCACCTCCTATCAGGGGAGGTTGCACTGCCCAGTCTCGCTCAGAGACTGAGCCCAGGCGGTGCCACCGCCTGGCTAGAGCGGTTGCACCTCTCAGTCTCGCTCGGAGACTGAGCCCAGGCGGTGCAACCTCCTGCCTTGGGCAGTTCAACCGCCTGGCAGAAATCAGGGTCCGAATGGGTTGATCCATTCGGCCCAATTTGAGTTTTTCAGGGGCTCAATTGCACCAAGATTAAGTTAATGGGATCACCTCCCATTTCCAACTTAATCATTGTGCTAACTACGAGATTCCCTAAGACATTTACTGCAACTTGCTCCGGTGCGTCAATCGCTTCTTCCGGCGAGCTTCCGGCGAACTTCCGTCGATCATCCGATGAACCCTCGGTGATGCTCCTGCGGACTTCCGGCAAACTCCTAGACTTGCGACGATCCACTTGGCGAGTTCCGACGAGCTTCTTTGGCAAGCTATGGACTTCTCGGATTTGTTCCTGTAGAACCTCCGACGATTGTCCGAACTTCCGTCGAACTCTCGAACTCCCAACGTGATCATTGTCTTGACTCCGGCGCAACTTCTGCTGCATTTCTTACTTTTATCGTAGTTAATCTTGCACACTTATCTCAACATATGGATTAGATAACAAATGACAATTGACTTCATCATCAAAATCCGAGATTCAACAAGATACTACTACTGACTCGATCATAGAGGCGGAGTACATTGCTGCATTAGATGCAGCAAAGGAGGGAGTCTAGGTGAAGAAGTTCATTACAGATTTGGGAGTCGTGTCGGGTAGCGAGGAGTCGATCTCCTTATATTACGACAACAATGGGTCGATTGCTCAAGCGAAGGAACCTAGGTCTCATCAGAAATCTAAGCATGTTCTGAGGAGGTTCCACCTTATCAAAGAGATCGTAACCCGAGGAGATGTAGCAGTGGAAAGAGTTCCATACAAAGATAACATTATAGATCCACTAACAAAGCCATTGTCTTAGATTGTCTTTGAGCGTCACAGGTGTCTGATGGGGATCAAACACATAGGTGATTGGCTTTAGGTCAAGTGGTAGATTGCTAGTCATAGGTGCCCAGCAAGCCAATCACGTGAGTGATGGCACGTGTGACTTGATACAGAATCTTTTTTGCTTATTATATTTTAGCATATATCACTTTATAACTATTGCATATATGCATATATATATTGTGATGTCCTTGGATTTATGCAATGGGAATCGGATCGTGATAAGATCATGAAAATGAGATTGATTCACCTTTAAACACATATTCTAAATAATCTCGGTCATAGGTTACTCGAGAGGGACATCATGATAACCGAACAGACTGGTGTGCTGTATATCCGTCCATATGATGGATGCAGCGAGTCTCATAGCTGCTCATGTAGGGACACTAGGGATGTTGAATCTCGTATTTTGATGATGAAACTACTTGATATATGTTTATGATTTAATATGCGTTTTGAGTCATGTAGGATGCTTCGATCAGGATGAGACAATTAAAGCAGGAAAATCATGTTGTGCTAGAGGAACATGTCAGAAGATTGGACGTCGGGCCGGTGGATCGGTCGACGTATCGACAGAAGGCTTCGGGCCGTGGACTCGGGCATCGGGCCAAAAAGAGCGGGTCTTGTGTCAAGGATATCGGAGTTACGGATTCAACTGGCCGATTGGGCAATAGGCTGCAGGAGAGGACGATGCGCCGAAGAATCGGACGAAGCGTCGATGGACCAATGACTTGCCGGACAACTTGGTTAATTGCTTAGGATTAATTGTTTCGATCAAAGTTTTGTTTTAAGTATGCAGGATTAACTACGATGGAAGAAAGACATGCAGTAGGAGTTGCGCCGGAGTCAAGACAATGATCACGTTGGGAGTTCGAGAGTTCGACGGAAGTTCGGACAGTCGTCGGAGGTTCTGTGGGAACAAATCCAAGAAGTCCATGAGCTTGCCAAAGAAGCTCGTCGAAACTTGCCAAGTGGATCGTTGCAAGTCCAGGAGTTTGCCGGAAGTCCGCAGGAGCATCACCGAGGGTACATCGGATGATCGATGGAAGTTCGCCGGAAGAAGCGATTGACGCACTGGAGCAAGTTGTAGTAAATGTCTTAGGAAATATCGTAGTTAGCACAATGATTAAGTTGGAAATGGGAGGTGATCCCATTAACTTAATCTTGGGGCAATTGGGCCCCTGAAAAACCCAAATTGGGCCGAATGGATCAACCCATTCGGACCCTGATTTCTGCCAGGCGGTTGAACCGCCCAAGCCAGGAGGTGGCACCGCCTGTGCTGAGTCTCCGAGGGAGACTGGGCGGTGCAACCGCCCCAGCCAAGAGGTGGCACCGCCTGGGCTCAGTCTCCGAGCGAGACTGGGCGGTGCAACCTCCCCTGACAAGAGGTGGCACCGCTTGAGCTCGGTCTTTGAGCTCTGGCAGGAGGTGCAACCGCCTCAGTCAGGAGGTGGCACCACCTGAGCTCGGTCTTCGAGCTCTGGCAGGAGGTGTAACCGCCCCTAACAGAGGTGGCACCGCCTAGAGGCTCAGTCTTCGAGCTCTGCCAGGCGGTGCAACCGCTCCAGTCAGGAGGTGCAACCGTCAAATCCCAGAATTTCGAGAATTGACAGTTTTAAGCTCCAAATTTGAACTGGGTTGGGGCCTATAAATATCCCACCCATTTAGCACTGAAAGAGCACTGAACATACACCGAAATCTTGATCTTGTTTTGTGATTTTTAGAGCTCAAAATTGTTGTAAAGGCCAAAAGTTCTTCTCCCTCTTTTCTTCCAAGTTATGAGCTTTAAAGAGAGGAGAGAAAAGTTTGTAAGGGTTGTCTCCTAAGCCCGTCAAAAGGAGTGAAACTGTAAAAGGATGGTTGGCCTTCGCCTATTGAAGGAAGGCCTCTAGTTGACGTCGATGACCTCTTCGGTGGAGGAAGCCAAAAGTGGAGTAGGTTAAGATTGACCGAACTACTCTAAATCTCGGTTTGCATTTACTTTGAGCATCTTATCCTTACTGCAAACCTCCTCAATAGCTTACTGCCTTCTGTATTTTTACGAACATGTTTCAAAGTTCAGTGCTTTCCGAATCGGCATTTAGATGCAAATCAGTTTTATCGTACGAACATCATATTTCAGTTTGCGCTTACGTTCTGATTTCCATCATAACTGCAAACTGCCATTATATCTTTGCTTTAACTACATCTTACTTCATCTCAAGTTAAAGTGGTTTACGAATCGGCTTTCACACCGAAATCGCTTTTATCATACGAACGTCGTATTTCAGTTTGCGCTTATATTCTGATTTTCATCATAACTGCAAACTACCTTCATAGATTGACTTTAACGTCATCTCGCTTGATCTTAAGTTAAAGTAATCTTAAAATCGGTTTAACACCGAAATAATTTTTATCGTTCGAACGTTTTTTATCATTGAAAGATTTCCGCTGCACTAATTCACCCCCCCCCCCCCTCTTAGTGCTCTTGATCCTAACAATTGGTATCAGAGGCCGGTATTTCTCATTTCGGATTTACACCCGAGAGAAATAGCTCTTCATGGCTTTCAAGAGGGCTTATCGGTCTTTCGTCCACCATTGTTTAACGGATTGGACTACACTTATTGGAAAACTCGAATGAGAGTTTTCTTGATTTCTATGAATTTGGATTTATGGAATATCATTGAAAACAGTTTTCAACTTCCCTCTAAACCGATGAACTAATGGTCGGATTTGGAGAAGAAGTATTTTTCTTTAAACGCAAAGGCTATGAATGCCTTATTTGCGCTTTGGACAAAAATGAGTTCAATCGGATTTCTACGTGCGAAACGGCTTTTGACATTTGGCGAACACTTGAAATCACGCACGAGGGAACTAGTAGAGTCAAAGACTCAAAAGTTAATATTTTATTGCATGATTCTGAGCTTTTTCAAATGCAACCAAGCGAGACTATAGGCGACATGTACACCCATTTCGCGGATGTCGTCAATAGTTTAAGAGCTCTTGGAAAATATTTTTCGGATTTTGAACTCGTAAACAAGATTTTGTGTTCTCTTTCTAAGAAGTGGGACTCAAAAGTAACTGCAATACAAGAAGCTAAAAACCTAAACAACTTACCACTTGAAGAACTAATTGGTTCGTTGATAACATATGAAATGGTGCACAATGCACATGATGAACATGATGAACAAAATCAACTTCCAAAGAACAGGAAAGATTTGGAACTCCTGACAAATGAATACCACTTAAGCGATAACTCAAGTGATGAGGACAATGATGAACTTGAACTTCGAACACTAAATCATAATAAGTTTATTAAACAAAAATCTAAAATAGACAATGAACTTGAACGAAGGACGAGGCCAAAGAAGAGGAAGGCAACCAAGGATGAATCAAGAACTTCCAAAGGTGAAACGGCGAATTGGGCTTTGACGGGCTTCGACTACAAGGTAAGTAACTCAACTCTCTTGAATTATTTTGAAATTACTTGAAGTTTTTCATGAGTGCATAATTTAGATAGTAAAAAAATAAAAAATCTGTTTTTCAAAAATTATATCATGTTTTTCTTTTTAGCATCTTTGAAGAACTAAAAATTTGATCATGAAAAGTATATTGCTAAGGTTTCATGCATGTTATGTTTTGAAATGTTGAATGATGTGTAACACCCCTCATTTACGAATGTTCGTATAATTTTGGTGATAATGTAAGCATCTATTTTAATTGACAAAAGATATAGAGTATGAATTAGAGGTAACTTATTTTTAAGATTTGGGAGATCTGTTCAAAAAAAAAAAAAAGAATCTGAGGACCTATATGTAAACCCTAAGGACCTAATCGTGAATATGATAAAAACAAGGACTAATCTGCAAAATGCACCAAATGACAAATCCCACCGCTTAAGCTTCTCTGCCTTCGTTCTTAAGGAAGCAGAGAAGGCAGCTCGTGGGTGATCCGGGAAAGAAAGAAAGAAAGATGAAGAAGAAGAAGAAGAGAAACAAAAATTGGGGCTTTTGGGGTTCTTGCTTTAATCTTTTCATTGGGGGTCAAAATTCTCAAAGGCAAGTGTTCTAACCCCATCCTACAGAAGTATTAGACTCTGTTTTTATGTTGATTCAAAAAAATTGGAAGATTTCTATTTAGAAACTGATATGTCTTTCTTTGGACTTAAAACCATGGATTCTGAAATATTTTCGGTATACTGACCCCTATACACTGTTTCGGATATAAGTTTTAGCACAACATGTGAATTCAGGCAGGAACTATTTTGTTTGTAACTAGACTTTTATGTCTTTCTTTTGACACCGATTTTGTAGAATTTGGACACCGAATACTTACCCAAACATTTTTCTCAAATGAGACTATAGACGCTGTAAAACAGAGTTCAAGATTTTTGACCTATCGATACTAAAATGCCTATAACTCCCTATTGAAAATTCTGATTTGTACCAAACTGATTTTATTTGAAACTAGATTTGAAAATATTTCTTTTGACATACAGTTTGGAAATTTTGGAATTCAATTGCCTACCCTATTATCTGTTGAGTCCGACCCTATAAATTCTGCAAAACAGTGATTGTGATTTTGACCTTGTGTTACCAAATCTGAGGTAACTCTGTGTTGGGAGCCCTGTTTCATATGAAATATGTTCCATCCGAATACAGATTGATATATGGTTCGACCATAGTCTTCTTATGGGTATTGGAGCATAATTGTTATTCTGAAATATTTGTTTGATGTGCCACTGGAATTCTGTCCGAAATCGAGCTTTGGTCGATTTCGCGTATTCTGTTCCCTTCCTTTGGATACTTGAATTTGTCTAACCTTCTTATTTGAATTGAGCTAACTATAATTGGATTCCCTGTACACTCTTGCTTCCATTTTTCTTTCTAAAATGAATACATTTGTGAGAGATTTGTATCCTTGCGTCATTTGTTTTTAAAAAGGCACATGTAAGCTTCGTTGTTCCGCGTGTGCTTCCGATATATGCTACTTATTGTTGAAACTGCCCTTTTGTACTCTGGTGTGTGGGATTGTCTGGACCTTTGCCAGAAATGGTAAATGGTATGCGCTATTTGCCCGCTTTGTGGGGTCCCGTTATGTGGGATATTCTAGACCTTTGCCAGAAATGGTAAAGGGTATGCGCTTGTTGCCCGCTTTGTGGGTATGTGATTAGAGCCTGCGATGCTCTGCCGGCCCCCTTTGACTTCACCTAGACGTGGGTGGATGGAGCTCCCAGACGTGGGAGACTTTTGTCAGGTGGTCATTCAGAAATGGATCAATCACATTCTGACTGAGATCCCACTACACCCTCTATATGTTTGATATGACATCCAGAGTTTTGGTGAGTTATTTCCGTTCATACTCTGGATAAGATTGATATGATTGCAATGTCAAGGACGACGTTTGAGCTCTTGTACGATATGTGTACCTATATGCTCTGAAAGGCTTCATTCACTGATGATTTTGCTTCGAAATGTTCCATATGCTGTTGATATGCTTCGAGACATTTTATATGCCATTGATAAGCTCTGATATGTTTCCTTTGTTTCTGATATGCTCCAATTACTCTAAGCCCTATCTGTCAGGAACCAAATATGCATGATTGAAAGGACAAACTGTGATTCTGCTCCTAATGATATTATGTCTACGAAATCGTATATTCTGCTTTGTGTTTTGAAACTGTATCTCTTTGGAAATTGTACCCTTTTGATATGGATATGTTAGTCACTTGCTGAGCTCTTTATGCTCACCCCGTTTGTTGATAAAATTTTCAGGATAGCGTATCGCTTGCTTAAATGTTAAGAATGGGCTGAGGCAGTGGAAAGTTTAGAAGACGTTGGGCAGAACTTTTGTTAGCATATATGTAGTTGTGTATGAGCTACCTTGCATCTAATGAAATGTGACTATGAATCTAAACCTGTGGATTTTGTGTAAGTTAATGGATCCCTCATGTATAGGGTTTTGGAATGTTAAATTAAATTCGTGTAATGATATGAACTTATGGTAAATCGATGTTTGTGGTGATTGCATAAAATTACCCACTTGTGGATTTACACTGTGGTTTTTATTTTGTTGAGTTGAGTTCAGATTGTATGAATTATCGAGTGATGTGTGCTATGTTTATGAATTGCACAGGGTTATGAATTGGTAGATTATAGAGTTGAAAATTTTGATCGGAATGTTTTCTTAGTGACCTCAAATGTGTGTTTGGATCCTGGGTTAGTTGTGATGAAGATTTTAAATATTATCGATACGTTTTGTGGGGTCGTGACAGAGGTGGTATCAGAGCATGATTTGAGAATCACTAAGAATATTATTTTTTTTGAGGTTTATTGACTATCATTTAGAGATTGATCAAAGAAAATGTTCTTTTGATGTTTTAGGAAGCGAGGATGACGAGATCATCTGGTTCTCCTGTTGCATCTACTGCTGATCAATTGAGTGGTATCATGCAGACTTTGGAGACTATGGCACAAGTGATGCAACAACAACAACAACCTGTCCAACAAGGAAGTAATGATGGAACAGAGACATCAAACCAGATGGGGTTGGGAATTGGACAGTTTAAGAAGCTTAGTCCTCCCAGTTTTAGTGGTGAGTCTGATCCAATGGTGGCAGAACGATGGATGATGCAGATAGAGAAAATATTTGATGCCTTAAGTTACTCTGATGATCGAAAGGTTTTTCTTGCCACCTTTATGTTGGAAGGAGAAGCTGAACACTGGTGGAGAATGATTAAGAGAATGTCTGAAATCAAACATGAGCCAATGACATGGAAGTTATTCCAAGAAAAGTTTAATGACAAATATTTTTCAGATTGCATAAGAGAGCAAAAAGAATTGGAGTTCTTGAATCTTATCCAGGGAAGTATGACGGTTACAAAGTATGAATCTAAATTCACTGAGCTCTCCAGGTTTGCCACACATATGACTGATGATGAATCTAGAAAGGCAAGAAGGTTTGAAAGGGGATTGTGGCCAGCAATAAGAAGCCGAATGTCAGCTTTAAAATTACAAACATATGCTGATACGGTGGAAAGAGCTTTGAAAATTGAAAGAGACATGGAGGAAATTCAAGAAATCATTGGCAAGGACAAAAGGGGTAAATTTACTAGCAAAAGCAGGAGAGAAAATGAATATGAAGATAGTAACAAGAGGTTTAAGACATCTGGATTTGAGAAAAGGAAACCATTGGGGAGGACTCAGTTATGTGCAAAATGCGGATTAAATCATGAAATAAGTCGGTGTTTTCGGGTGACTGGAGCATGTTTTGGTTGTGGAAAGCTAGGTCATCAAATAAGAGATTGCCCACTGAACAAGAAGAAAGAGCCACTGCCTCCTAGACCCTCAGTCCATGCTAGAGTGTACGCTATCACTGAACAAGATTCTAAAGCTTCTAAGTCAGTGGTGGAAGGTATTCTTCATGTTTCTAAAAGAAATGCAAAAGTTTTATTTGATCCCGGCTCCAACTTATCTTTTGTTTCACAATACTTTGCTTGTCACTTGGATATTCTACCTAAACCCCTGGATTATATGTTATATGTAACAACTGCTGTTGGAGATTCATTGGCAACAAACTTGGTCTACCCATCTTGTTTGATCTCTATTGGAGACCACGAACTCCTTGCTGATTTGATTCTCCTAGAGATCCAGGGTTTTGATATTATACTTGGCATGGATTGGTTATCTTCTCATCACGCTAGTATTGATTGTTACAAAAAAATAATTACTTTCTGCATACCAAATCAGCCTATATTTTTCTTTGAGGGCATTAAGCATGATTTGCCTCCTTGCTTGATATCAGCACTTCAAGTTTATCATCTTATGCAGAAAGGTTGTTTTTGTTATATGGTGTGTGTAAAGGAGCATTCAAATCAGGAAACCCACCTAGATGAAATTTCAGTGGTCAAAGAATTCCCTGATGTATTTCCAGATGACTTGCCTGGTTTACCTCTAGATAGGGAGGGTGAATTTGCTATTGATCTAGTTCCCAGTACAACCCCAATATTTAAGCCTCCCTACAGAATGGCACCACTCGAGCTAGAAGAGTTAAAGAAGCAAATACAAGAATTATTAGATAAGGGTTTCATACGACCCAGTGTATCTCCATGGGGTGCTCCGGTACTATTAGTGAAGAAGAAGGATGGAACATTGAGGCTTTGTATTGATTATAGACAGTTGAATCATGTGACCATCAAAAACAAATATCCCATACCTAGAATTGATGATTTGTTTGATCAATTGCATGGTGCACAAGTATTCTCTAAGATTGACCTGAGGTCAGGTTACTATCAGTTGAAGATCAAGGAGGAGGATATTTCAAAAACAGCTTTCAGAACTCGATATGGTCATTATGAATTCCTACTGATGCCTTTTGGTCTGACAAATGCCCCTACAGCTTTTATGGAACTAATGAATAGGATATTTCAACCGCTCTTGGATATCTGTGTAATTGTATTTATTGATGACATATTGGTGTATTCAAAGAGTAATCAGGAGCATGAGGAACACTTGAGAGATGTATTGTCCATACTAAGAGAAAAGAAGTTGTATGCAAAGTTCAACAAATGTGAATTTTGGTTGAATGAAGTTGCTTTCTTAGGTCATGTGATTTCAGGGGAGGGTATATCTGTTGATCCAAAGAAAATAGAAGCTGTAGTTGAATGGGAAGTACCAACAAATGTAATAGAGGTCAGAAGTTTCTTGGGCATGGCAGGTTATTACAGGAGATTTGTGGAGGGATTTTCTCAAATTGCTCAACCTCTCACCAAACTCACTAAGAAGAATATGAAATTTGTATGGGGTGATGACTGTGAGCAAAGCTTTCAAGAGTTAAAAAGAAGATTGACTAGTGCCCCTATTCTCACTATTCCAAGTGGTAGTGAGGGATTTGTAGTTTATACTGATGCTTCAAGAAAGGGCCTAGGATGTGTTTTGATGCAGGAAGGGAGAGTAATTGCTTATGCTTCTAGGCAACTTAAAGGTTATGAATTGAATTATCCAACTCATGATTTGGAATTGGCAGTAATTATTTTTGCTTTAAAGATTTGGAGACATTATTTGTATGGTCGACAGTTTGAAATCTTTACTGATCACAAGAGTTTAAAATATATTTTCACTCAGAAAGAGTTAAACATGAGGCAGCGAAGATGGATAGAACTTCTGAAGGATTATGATTGTGCCATCCGTTATCACCCGGGCAAAGCCAATATTGTAGCTGATGCACATAGTAGGAAATCTACAAGTTTTATGGCTAGTTTGGTCGTGAAACAATGGAAGTCATTAGAAGAAAGTTTTGATTTGAAAGCTTTGAGCAAAGAGCAAGACTCGATGATATTGATGGCCTCCATTCAAGTGCAATCTGATCTTATTCAACAAATTAAGGAAGGACAATTACGAGATCCACATTTAATCTACTTGAGGAGTGAAGTAGAAAAGGAATTGAAGCCACAATTTCAAGTTTCAAAGGATGGCCTATTGAGATTTGGGGAGAGAGTCTGTGTACCAAATGAACCAGATATCAAGAATCAAATCCTAAAGGAAAGTCATACTTCAAAGTACACCATACATCCTGGGAGCACTAAGATGTATAAAGACCTTCAAAGTCATTATTGGTGGGAAGGCATGAAGAAGGAAATTGCAATGTATGTTTCAAAATGTTTGACTTGTCAGCAAATCAAAGTAGAACACCAAAGACCTGGAGGCTTGTTGCAACCCTTAGTTATTCCTGAATGGAAATGGGAATGTATTACTATGGATTTTGTTTCAGGGCTACCCAGAACCTCGAGGAAGCATGATGCTATTTGGGTTATCATTGATAGGTTAACAAAATCTGCACATTTCCTACCGATTAATATGACTTATTCGCTTGATAGACTTGCAGATTTATATGTTAATGAAATAGTAAGACTTCATGGTATTCCAAAGGAGATTATCTCTGATAGAGACTCCAGATTTCTCTCTAGATTCTGGAGAAGATTGCAGGAGTCGATGGGCACTAAAGTTAAGTTTAGTACTGCATATCATCCTCAGACTGATGGTCAGTCAGAAAGAACAATTCAAACACTTGAGGATTTGCTTAGAGCCTATGTTATGGATTGGAAAGGTGAATGGGATAAGGATATTTCACTTGTTGAGTTCACGTATAATAATAGTTATCATTCAAGTATTCAGATGGCTCCTTATGAAGCTTTATATGGGCAAAAGTGCATAACACCTATATGTTGGGAGGAAGTTGGTGACAGAAAGCTGTTAGCACCGGACAAGGTACAAGAAACTACCGACAAAATTCAAGTTATAAGAAAAAGGCTAAACACTGCTCAGAGTCGTCAAAAGAGTTATGCCGACAATAGAAGGCGAGATATTGAGTTTGAAATCGGAGATTTTGTATTCTTAAAAGTCTCCCCTTCCAAAGGCATTATAAGGTTTGGGAAGAAAGGAAAATTAAGCCCAAGATTTATTGGACCTTTTGAGGTTCTTAAGAGGGTTGGTTCTGTCGCTTACAGGATTGCATTACCACCAGCATTGAGCCATGTCCATGATATATTTCATGTCTCGATGATTAGGAAGTATATGTATGACCCTTCTCACATCATTAAGTATGAGCTGGTGGAGATCGATAAAGATTTATCCTATGTGGAAGAGCCTATGCAGATTATTGACAAGAAAGAAAAATGTTAGGATCGAGAGCACTAAGAGGGGGGGGTGAATTAGTGCAGCGGAAATTTTACAGCGATTAAAACCGAAAGCTGCGTTCGTTCGATAGAAACTATTATGATGCAAAAGCTGATTCACAGTTTGTATCTAAGTGCAGTTTGCGTCTAAGCGCAGATTGCGTCTAAGCGCAGTTTGCGTCTAAACACAGTTTGCGTCTAAACACAGTTTGCGTCTAAGCGCAGTTTGCGTCTAAACACAGTTTGCGTCTAAGCGCAGTTTACGTCTAAGCGCAGTTTACGTCTAAACGCAGTTTGCGTTTAAACGCAGTTTGCGTCTAAACGCAGATGACAGTTTGCAGTTCTAAATAAAATCAAGACGTAAACGTAAACTGCACAGAACCTTGTTCGTAAAAGCGCAGAAGACAGTTTGCAGTTGTAAATGAAATCAAGACGTAAACGTAAACTGCACAGAACTCATTCGTAAAAGCGCAGAGAGACAGTTTGCAGTTTGTAGATGGAATCAAGACGTAAACGTAAACTGCACAGAATTCGTTCGTAAAAGCGCAGAGAGCAGTTTGCAGTTTGTAAATGGAATTAAGACGTGAAGGTAAACTGCACAGAACTCGTTCGTAAAAGCGCAGAGAGCAGTAGCTATGTAGGAGGTTTGCAGTAATGATAAAGTGCTCAAAATAAACGCAAACCAGAGATTTAGAGTGGTTCGGTCAGTCTTGACCTACTCCACTTTTGGCTTCCTCCACCGATGAGGTTACCGACGTCAACTAGAGGCCTTCCTTCAATAGGCAAAGGCCAACTACCCTCTTACAGATTCACTCCTTTTGATGGGCTTAGGAGACAACCCTTACAGATGTTTTCTCTCCTCTCTTTACAACTCAAACTTGAAGAACAGAAGGAGGAGGAAAACTAGCAGTTTTGAGCTCTAAGAACCACTGAAAAGATCAAGATTTCGGCTTGAGTTCTTGCTCTTTTCAGTGCTGAATGGGTGGGGTATTTATAGGCCCCAACCCAATTCAAATTTCGAGCTCAAAAAAATCCCGGAATTCCGGGATCAGGCGGTTGCACCTCTTGACTGGAGAGGTTGCACCGCCTGGCAGAGCTCGAAGACTGAGCTCAGGCGGATGCATCTCTCTGTCAGGGGTGGTTGCACCTTTCTGCCAGAGCTCGAAGACCGAGCTCAGGCGGTGCATCTCCTGACCAGAGAGGTTGCACCTCTCTGCCAGAGGTGGTTGCACCTCTCTGCCAGAGCTCGAAGATCGAGCTCGGGTGGTGCATCTCCTGTCCAGAGAGGTTGCTCCTCTCTGCCAGAGCTCGAAGACCGAGCTCGGTGGTTGCACCTCTTGGCAGAGCTCGAAACTTGAGCTCTGGCGGTGCTACCTCTTGACAGAGGAGGTTGCACCGCTTAGTCTCGCTTGGAGACTGAGCCCTGGGCGGTTGCACCTCTTGGCTGGGGAGGTTGCACCGCCCAGTCTCGCTGGAAAGCCTAGCCTGGGCGGTTGCACCTCTTGGCTGGGGAGGTTGCACCGCCTGGTGCAATCAGGGTCCGAATGGTTCATTCCATTCGGCCCAATTTCAGTCTTTCAGGGGCCCAATTGCCCCAAGATTAAGCCAATGGGATCACCTCCCATTTTCCAACTTAATCAACGTGCTAACTACGATTAAATCTAAGACAACTTCTGCAGCTTTGCTTCGGTGCGTCAATCGCTCCTTCCGGCGAGTTTCCGGCGAACTTCCGTCGATCATCCGATGAACCCTCGGTGATGCTCCTGCGGACTTCCGGCAAACTCCTGGACTTTGCGACGATCCACTTGGCAAGTTCCGACGAGCTTCGCTTGGCAAGCTTCTGGACTTCTCGGATCTGTTCTCGCAGAACCTCCGACGACCGTCCGAACTTCCGTCGAACTCTCGAACTCCCAACGTGATCATGAACTTGACTCCGGCGCAACTCCTGCTGCTTGTCTATCTTTATCGTAGTTAATCCTGCACACTTAAAGCAAAACTTCAATCGAGACAATTAATACTAAGCATTAATCATGTTGTCCGACATGTGATTGGTCCCTCGACGCTTCGTCCGATTCTTCGGCACATCGTCCTTTCCTGCAGCCTATTGCCCAATCGGCCAGTTGACTCCGCAACTCCGATATCCTTGGCACAATACCCGCTCTTCTTGGCCCGATGCCCGAGTCCACGACCCGAAGCCTTCTGTCGATACGTCGACCGATCCACCGGCCCGACGTCCAATCTTCTGACATGTTCCTCCGGCACAACATGATGTTCTTGCTTTAATTGTCTCATCCTGATCAAAGCATCCTGCATCACTCAAAACGCAGATTAAATCATAAACATATATCAAGTAGTTTCATCATCAAAATACGAGATTCAACAATCTCCCCCTTTTTGATGATGACAACTACTGGATGACGGAGTTAAACTTAACTCCCGGAGCTTAAACAAACTCCCCCTATCAATATGCCATATTGATAGAACCTTGAATTCAAACTGAATTCAAGTCATTGCAATATTCATCATGAATACTTGCAACACGTCAACATGAACATATGCATAAACTTATGCATCACATGTCATGTCATCAACATACTTCTCCCCCTTTGTCATCAACAAAAAGGAGAAGTATCACAATCAAGTGTTTGTGTGTGATATTGGTTCAACTCATTGCATGAAAATCATAATATCAAGTTTTATCATCATGCAATCTTGTAGCTAGAAGATTTAGCAAGTGTTACATCATGCTTAGAACATTCATGCTATCAAGTTTTAGATATGCAAGTTTTATAGCATATAAGATAGCACTTTTGGTAATGTTCAAGATAGCAAGTTCTACATCATGCAAGCTAGCAAATTAGAGATGTTCAAGAAGGCAACTCTTGCTTCTTGAAAATTTTGCTCACTTTGCTAGATGCGCAAGTTAGCATTTTTGCCTCTTGAGATAGGCAAGATAGCACATTTGCTTCTTTTGAGATAGCAACTTTTTGCTTCTCTTTAGACCAACAAGCTAGCAATTTTTACGATATACAAGTTTCACAATATATAAGCTAGCAAAAATTTCGAAAGCAAATGCAAGATAGCTTTCTTGTGTAAGCTCATGATTCTTGCTTCCTATTGCAATGTGCAAATTGCAAGTTTTGCTTCTTGAGATTATTCAAGATAGTGATGTTCAAGAAGACAATTTTTCTTCTTGAAATAAGCAAGTTAGCAATCAAGTTTTTGCATCTTCTTGACTTGTGCAAGCTAGCTATCTCCCCCTTTGTCATTGTCAAAAAGAAAGGAAGAATACAGTTTTGTAGTTCTTTTTCCTTTTACAACGATTTCAAAATCATGACAAAGGATGAATAATCAAGTTATGAATGTTAAGACAATTTTTCATCATGAATATTTTATCATTGCATGCATCGTTATCATAGGTTGAAGTATTACATGCATAATTTCATATCACCATTCATAATTACATTAATGTTTCAATATAGCAATTTCTTCTCAAAGTGTGTAACTTAGCACTCATAGCATTTTAAATCATGATTTACATCATATGCAACACATCACATCATAATTAGAAAGCACAAGTATTGCACGCATAATTGCACATCATAAATGTTTCATATCATGATGGCATCAATTTTGTCAAATTATATCCTACCATGCATGATCAAAACTTCTCCCCATTTTATCAATGAAAACAAGAAGAAAGTAGGGGGTAGAGCATAAAAGTGTTAAATATTTCAATCATTTCAAGGCATCATAGATCAAGTTATGATTCGTGATTCATCATAAAGCAAGTTAGTTTTCAATCATCACATAAGGCATTTATGGAATTTTTGAAACATAGGAGAATGATTAATTTAAGCATGTAATGTTTCAATCAAAATCAAGTCATGAATACCAATACTTTCATATTGTGAGTATCAATTCATGAATACCAAAAGATATTATTTGTGATTTCAATTTTGCAAGATCATGATTATGATTTAGACATAACTTATTCAAATCAAATCGTCAACTTGAAACTCATAATCAAGTCATTAAAATTAATTTCGAAATTCACAAAATATCATGAAATCAAAAGACAAGTTGCATTTCATTTGAAGAACTCCTTTTTGATAAATGCATGGAGCATAATGAACGATCTTGATTTATAAAGAGCTTCATGTTATAATGATCAAGATCATGATTTTAATAATTATTCTCTTTAGCAAAGAATCACAAAAGCACTTTATTTTTGCATAAGAAATCTCATTGTATTATGATTTATAAATTCTTTTTCTGCACATGAATCATAGGAGATATGTATGTGAAACAAATCTTTGCAAGCAAAGACACTATCATTCATATTTCAAGATGGAATTTATAAGCAGGAATCATTTCATCAAATCCATTTTAGAAAAATATTTTTCATAAGTGTATGAGAAAATCCGATTGTTATGATACCAATTGTTAAGTGAATCCGAAAATGAAATTAGTACTTTCATGCATTCAGACATGATTTTTGCTATAGATTTTGAATTTAAATCATGAAGATCAAACAAGCTCATGATCATGAATAACTTAAAATCTCATGCATAAAATTGTTAATCATTGTATCATAACCATTTAATATTATTATGCATTACTTTAAATCAAGCGTGATTTCATTTAACAATGTTAATCAAACATGATACACATTATTACTTCTTAACCATGATTTCATATTTTCAATCAAAATAATTTTGTTTGTTTATCATAAAATATGCAATATTATCATTTTCGAAATTACTAGCATGATCATAATTTTGTAATTTAATTTTTTTTTTAACATGTAATTTTCAAGAAAATTAATTCTAAACTAAAAAAGAAAACTACATCATGAAAGTATCAAGTAATTTCAAAATAAACCAAAGGCATTACCTCAACGTTGTAGGCTGTTAAGGCGTAGTTTGCCGCCTCGCTTTTGTTGATTTTTTCTTCGTCTTCGGAGGAGCTCGATTCATCCCAATTTTTGTTCTTCTTCTTGCGTTTAAAGCAAGTAGTTCCATTCTTTTTGCTTTTTAATTTTCGTTTCATTTGTAGTTTAAGTTCACCATCACTTGAGCTTATGCTCGAGTGGTCTTCAAATGTTCTATGTCCCAAATCCTTCCTGTTCTTTGGAAGGTTGTTTTGTTCATCATTGTCCTCATCACTTGAGTCATCGCTCAAGTGGCATTCATTTGTCCAGAGTTCCAAATCCTTCCTGTTCTTTGGAAGGTGATTGTGTTCAACATGTTCATCATGTGCATTGTGCACCATTTCATATGTCATCAATGAACCAATTAGTTCTTCAAGTGGTAAGTTGTTTAGGTTTTTAGCATCTTGAATAGCAGTTACTTTTGAATCCCAAGTTTTAGAAAGTGAGCGCAAAACTTTGTTAACGAGTTCAAAATCCGAAAAGCTTTTACCAAGTGATTTTAAACCATTGACGACATCCGTAAAACGGGTGTACATGTCAACAACGGTTTCGCTTGGTTTCATATGAAAAAGCTCGAAATCATGTAGTAAAATATTAACTTTCGAGTCTTTGACTCTACTAGTTCCTTCATGCGTGATTTCAAGAGTGCGCCAAATATCGAAAGCCGTTTCGCACAAAGAAACCCGATTGAACTCATTTTTGTCCAAAGCGCAAAATAAGGCATTCATAGCCTTTGCGTTTAAAGAAAAATACTTCTTCTCCAAATCCGACCATTCGTTCGTCGGTTTAGAGGGAAGTTGAAAACCGTTTTCAACGATATTCCATAAATCCAGATTTAGAGAAATCAAGAAAACTCTCATTCGAGTTTTCCAATAAGTGTAGTCCAATCCGTTAAAGAACGGTGGACGAGAGACCGAAAAGCCCTCTTGAAGAGCCATTTCTCTCGGGTGTAAATCCGAAATGAGAAATACCCCGCTCTGATACCAATTGTTAGGATCGAGAGCACTAAGAGGGGGGGGTGAATTAGTGCAGCGGAAATTTTACAGCGATTAAAACCGAAAGCTGCGTTCGTTCGATAGAAACTATTATGATGCAAAAGCTGATTCACAGTTTGTATCTAAGTGCAGTTTGCGTCTAAGCGCAGATTGCGTCTAAGCGCAGTTTGCGTCTAAACACAGTTTGCGTCTAAACACAGTTTGCGTCTAAGCGCAGTTTGCGTCTAAACACAGTTTGCGTCTAAGCGCAGTTTACGTCTAAGCGCAGTTTACGTCTAAACGCAGTTTGCGTTTAAACGCAGTTTGCGTCTAAACGCAGATGACAGTTTGCAGTTCTAAATAAAATCAAGACGTAAACGTAAACTGCACAGAACCTTGTTCGTAAAAGCGCAGAAGACAGTTTGCAGTTGTAAATGAAATCAAGATGTAAACGTAAACTGCACAGAACTCATTCGTAAAAGCGCAGAGAGACAGTTTGCAGTTTGTAGATGGAATCAAGACGTAAACGTAAACTGCACAGAATTCGTTCGTAAAAGCGCAGAGAGCAGTTTGCAGTTTGTAAATGGAATTAAGACGTGAAGGTAAACTGCACAGAACTCGTTCGTAAAAGCGCAGAGAGCAGTAGCTATGTAGGAGGTTTGCAGTAATGATAAAGTGCTCAAAATAAACGCAAACCAGAGATTTAGAGTGGTTCGGTCAGTCTTGACCTACTCCACTTTTGGCTTCCTCCACCGATGAGGTTACCGACGTCAACTAGAGGCCTTCCTTCAATAGGCGAAGGCCAACTACCCTCTTACAGATTCACTCCATTTGATGGGCTTAGGAGACAACCCTTACAGATGTTTTCTCTCCTCTCTTTACAACTCAAACTTGAAGAACAGAAGGAGGAGGAAAACTAGCAGTTTTGAGCTCTAAGAACCACTGAAAAGATCATGATTTCGGCTTGAGTTCTTGCTCTTTTCAGTGCTAAATGGGTGGGGTATTTATAGGCCCCAACCCAATTCAAATTTCGAGCTCAAAAAAATCCCGGAATTCCGGGATCAGGCGGTTGCACCTCTTGACTGGAGAGGTTGCACCGCCTGGCAGAGCTCGAAGACTGAGCTCAGGCGGATGCATCTCTCTGTCAGGGGTGGTTGCACCTTTCTGCCAGAGCTCGAAGACCGAGCTCAGGCGGTGCATCTCCTGACCAGAGAGGTTGCACCTCTCTGCCAGAGGTGGTTGCACCTCTCTGCCAGAGGTGGTTGCACCTCTCTGCCAAAGCTCGAAGACCGAGCTCGGGTGGTGCATCTCCTGTCCAGAGAGGTTGCTCCTCTCTGCCAGAGCTCGAAGACCGAGCTCGGTGGTTGCACCTCTTGGCAGAGCTCGAAACTTGAGCTCCGGCGGTGCTACCTCTTGACAGAGGAGGTTGCACCGCTCAGTCTCGCTTGGAGACTGAGCCCTGGGCGGTTGCACCTCTTGGCTGGGGAGGTTGCACCGCCTGGTGCAATCAGGGTCCGAATGGTTCATTCCATTCGGCCCAATTTCAATCTTTCAGGGGCCCAATTGCCCCAAGATTAAGCCAATGGGATCACCTCCCATTTTCCAACTTAATCAACGTGCTAACTACGATTAAATCTAAGACAACTTCTGCAGCTTTGCTTCGGTGCGTCAATCGCTCCTTCCGGCGAGTTTCCGGCGAACTTCCGTCGATCATCCGATGAACCCTCGGTGATGCTCCTACGGACTTCCGGCAAACTCCTGGACTTTGCGACGATCCACTTGGCAAGTTCCGACGAGCTTCGCTTGGCAAGCTTCTGGACTTCTCGGATCTGTTCTCGCAGAACCTCCGACGACCGTCCGAACTTCCGTCGAACTCTCGAACTCCCAACGTGATCATGAACTTGACTCCGACGCAACTCCTGCTGCTTGTCTATCTTTTATCGTAGTTAATCCTGCACACTTAAAGCAAAACTTCGATCGAGACAATTAATACTAAGCATTAATCATGTTGTCCGACATGTGATTGGTCCCTCGACGCTTCGTCCGATTCTTCGGCACATCGTCCTTTCCTGCAGCCTATTGCCCAATCGGCCAGTTGACTCCGCAACTCCGATATCCTTGGCACAATACCCGCTCTTCTTGGCCCGATGCCCGAGTCCACGACCCGAAGCCTTCTGTCGATACGTCGACCGATCCACCGGCCCGACGTCCAATCTTCTGACATGTTCCTCCGGCACAACATGATGTTCTTGCTTTAATTGTCTCATCCTGATCAAAGCATCCTGCATCACTCAAAACGCAGATTAAATCATAAACATATATCAAGTAGTTTCATCATCAAAATACGAGATTCAACAATCTCCCCCTTTTTGATGATGACAACTACTGGATGACGGAGTTAAACTTAACTCCCGGAGCTTAAACAAACTCCCCCTATCAATATGCCATATTGATAGAACCTTGAATTCAAACTGAATTCAAGTCATTGCAATATTCATCATGAATACTTGCAACACGTCAACATGAACATATGCATAAACTTATGCATCACATGTCATGTCATCAACATACTTCTCCCCCTTTGTCATCAACAAAAAGGAGAAGTATCACAATCAAGTGTTTGTGTGTGATATTGGTTCAACTCATTGCATGAAAATCATAATATCAAGTTTTATCATCATGCAATCTTGTAGCTAGAAGATTTAGCAAGTGTTACATCATGCTTAGAACATTCATGCTATCAAGTTTTAGATATGCAAGTTTTATAGCATATAAGATAGCACTTTTGGTAATGTTCAAGATAGCAAGTTCTACATCATGCAAGCTAGCAAATTAGAGATGTTCAAGAAGGCAACTCTTGCTTCTTGAAAATTTTGCTCACTTTGCTAGATGCGCAAGTTAGCATTTTTGCCTCTTGAGATAGGCAAGATAGCACATTTGCTTCTTTTGAGATAGCAACTTTTTGCTTCTCTTTAGACCAACAAGCTAGCAATTTTTACGATATACAAGTTTCACAATATATAAGCTAGCAAAAATTTCGAAAGCAAATGCAAGATAGCTTTCTTGTGTAAGCTCATGATTCTTGCTTCCTATTGCAATGTGCAAATTGCAAGTTTTGCTTCTTGAGATTATTCAAGATAGTGATGTTCAAGAAGACAATTTTTCTTCTTGAAATAAGCAAGTTAGCAATCAAGTTTTTGCATCTTCTTGACTTGTGCAAGCTAGCTATCTCCCCCTTTGTCATTGTCAAAAAGAAAGGAAGAATACAGTTTTGTAGTTCTTTTTCCTTTTACAACGATTTCAAAATCATGACAAAGGATGAATAATCAAGTTATGAATGTTAAGACAATTTTTCATCATGAATATTTTATCATTGCATGCATCGTTATCATAGGTTGAAGTATTACATGCATAATTTCATATCACCATTCATAATTACATTAATGTTTCAATATAGCAATTTCTTCTCAAAGTGTGTAACTTAGCACTCATAGCATTTTAAATCATGATTTACATCATATGCAACACATCACATCATAATTAGAAAGCACAAGTATTGCACGCATAATTGCACATCATAAATGTTTCATATCATGATGGCATCAATTTTGTCAAATTATATCCTACCATGCATGATCAAAACTTCTCCCCATTTTATCAATGAAAACAAGAAGAAAGTAGGGGGTAGAGCATAAAAGTGTTAAATATTTCAATCATTTCAAGGCATCATAGATCAAGTTATGATTCGTGATTCATCATAAAGCAAGTTAGTTTTCAATCATCACATAAGGCATTTATGGAATTTTTGAAACATAGGAGAATGATTAATTTAAGCATGTAATGTTTCAATCAAAATCAAGTCATGAATACCAATACTTTCATATTGTGAGTATCAATTCATGAATACCAAAAGATATTATTTGTGATTTCAATTTTGCAAGATCATGATTATGATTTAGACATAACTTATTCAAATCAAATCGTCAACTTGAAACTCATAATCAAGTCATTAAAATTAATTTCGAAATTCACAAAATATCATGAAATCAAAAGACAAGTTGCATTTCATTTGAAGAACTCCTTTTTGATAAATGCATGGAGCATAATGAACGATCTTGATTTATAAAGAGCTTCATGTTATAATGATCAAGATCATGATTTTAATAATTATTCTCTTTAGCAAAGAATCACAAAAGCACTTTATTTTTGCATAAGAAATCTCATTGTATTATGATTTATAAATTCTTTTTCTGCACATGAATCATAGGAGATATGTATGTGAAACAAATCTTTGCAAGCAAAGACACTATCATTCATATTTCAAGATGGAATTTATAAGCAGGAATCATTTCATCAAATCCATTTTAGAAAAATATTTTTCATAAGTGTATGAGAAAATCCGATTGTTATGATACCAATTGTTAAGTGAATCCGAAAATGAAATTAGTACTTTCATGCATTCAGACATGATTTTTGCTATAGATTTTGAATTTAAATCATGAAGATCAAACAAGCTCATGATCATGAATAACTTAAAATCTCATGCATAAAATTGTTAATCATTGTATCATAACCATTTAATATTATTATGCATTACTTTAAATCAAGCGTGATTTCATTTAACAATGTTAATCAAACATGATACACATTATTACTTCTTAACCATGATTTCATATTTTCAATCAAAATAATTTTGTTTGTTTATCATAAAATATGCAATATTATCATTTTCGAAATTACTAGCATGATCATAATTTTGTAATTTAATTTTTTTTTTAACATGTAATTTTCAAGAAAATTAATTCTAAACTAAAAAAGAAAACTACATCATGAAAGTATCAAGTAATTTCAAAATAAACCAAAGGCATTACCTCAACGTTGTAGGCTGTTAAGGCGTAGTTTGCCGCCTCGCTTTTGTTGATTTTTTCTTCGTCTTCGGAGGAGCTCGATTCATCCCAATTTTTGTTCTTCTTCTTGCGTTTAAAGCAAGTAGTTCCATTCTTTTTGCTTTTTAATTTTCGTTTCATTTGTAGTTTAAGTTCACCATCACTTGAGCTTATGCTCGAGTGGTCTTCAAATGTTCTATGTCCCAAATCCTTCCTGTTCTTTGGAAGGTTGTTTTGTTCATCATTGTCCTCATCACTTGAGTCATCGCTCAAGTGGCATTCATTTGTCCAGAGTTCCAAATCCTTCCTGTTCTTTGGAAGGTGATTGTGTTCAACATGTTCATCATGTGCATTGTGCACCATTTCATATGTCATCAATGAACCAATTAGTTCTTCAAGTGGTAAGTTGTTTAGGTTTTTAGCATCTTGAATAGCAGTTACTTTTGAATCCCAAGTTTTAGAAAGTGAGCGCAAAACTTTGTTAACGAGTTCAAAATCCG
Source organism: Musa acuminata AAA Group (assembly GCF_036884655.1). NCBI lineage: Eukaryota > Viridiplantae > Streptophyta > Magnoliopsida > Zingiberales > Musaceae > Musa > Musa acuminata. The sequence continues at coordinate 13,712,886 of NC_088348.1, forward strand.
AAAAGCTTTTACCAAGTGATTTTAAACCATTGACGACATCCGTAAAACGGGTGTACATGTCAACAACGGTTTCGCTTGGTTTCATATGAAAAAGCTCGAAATCATGTAGTAAAATATTAACTTTCGAGTCTTTGACTCTACTAGTTCCTTCATGCGTGATTTCAAGAGTGCGCCAAATATCGAAAGCCGTTTCGCACAAAGAAACCCGATTGAACTCATTTTTGTCCAAAGCGCAAAATAAGGCATTCATAGCCTTTGCGTTTAAAGAAAAATACTTCTTCTCCAAATCCGACCATTCGTTCGTCGGTTTAGAGGGAAGTTGAAAACCGTTTTCAACGATATTCCATAAATCCAGATTTAGAGAAATCAAGAAAACTCTCATTCGAGTTTTCCAATAAGTGTAGTCCAATCCGTTAAAGAACGGTGGACGAGAGACCGAAAAGCCCTCTTGAAGAGCCATTTCTCTCGGGTGTAAATCCGAAATGAGAAATACCCCGCTCTGATACCAATTGTTAGGATCGAGAGCACTAAGAGGGGGGGGTGAATTAGTGCAGCGGAAATTTTACAGCGATTAAAACCGAAAGCTGCGTTCGTTCGATAGAAACTATTATGATGCAAAAGCTGATTCACAGTTTGTATCTAAGTGCAGTTTGCGTCTAAGCGCAGATTGCGTCTAAGCGCAGTTTGCGTCTAAACACAGTTTGCGTCTAAACACAGTTTGCGTCTAAGCGCAGTTTGCGTCTAAACACAGTTTGCGTCTAAGCGCAGTTTACGTCTAAGCGTAGTTTACGTCTAAACGCAGTTTGCGTTTAAACGCAGTTTGCGTCTAAACGCAGATGACAGTTTGCAGTTCTAAATAAAATCAAGACGTAAACGTAAACTGCACAGAACCTTGTTCGTAAAAGCGCAGAAGACAGTTTGCAGTTGTAAATGAAATCAAGACGTAAACGTAAACTGCACAGAACTCATTCGTAAAAGCGTAGAGAGACAGTTTGCAGTTTGTAGATGGAATCAAGACGTAAACGTAAACTGCACAGAATTCGTTCGTAAAAGCGCAGAGAGCAGTTTGCAGTTTGTAAATGGAATTAAGACGTGAAGGTAAACTGCACAGAACTCGTTCGTAAAAGCGCAGAGAGCAGTAGCTATGTAGGAGGTTTGCAGTAATGATAAAGTGCTCAAAATAAACGCAAACCAGAGATTTAGAGTGGTTCGGTCAGTCTTGACCTACTCCACTTTTGGCTTCCTCCACCGATGAGGTTACCGACGTCAACTAGAGGCCTTCCTTCAATAGGCGAAGGCCAACTACCCTCTTACAGATTCACTCCATTTGATGGGCTTAGGAGACAACCCTTACAGATGTTTTCTCTCCTCTCTTTACAACTCAAACTTGAAGAACAGAAGGAGGAAAACTAGCAGTTTTGAGCTCTAAGAACCACTGAAAAGATCAAGATTTCGGCTTGAGTTCTTGCTCTTTTCAGTGCTAAATGGGTGGGGTATTTATAGGCCCCAACCCAATTCAAATTTCGAGCTCAAAAAAATCCCGGAATTCCGGGATCAGGCGGTTGCACCTCTTGACTGGAGAGGTTGCACCGCCTGGCAGAGCTCGAAGACTGAGCTCAGGCGGATGCATCTCTCTGTCAGGGGTGGTTGCACCTTTCTGCCAGAGCTCGAAGACCGAGCTCAGGCGGTGCATCTCCTGACCAGAGAGGTTGCACCTCTCTGCCAGAGGTGGTTGCACCTCTCTGCCAGAGGTGGTTGCACCTCTCTGCCAAAGCTCGAAGACCGAGCTCGGGTGGTGCATCTCCTGTCCAGAGAGGTTGCTCCTCTCTGCCAGAGCTCGAAGACCGAGCTCGGTGGTTGCACCTCTTGGCAGAGCTCGAAACTTGAGCTCTGGCGGTGCTACCTCTTGACAGAGGAGGTTGCACCGCTCAGTCTCGCTTGGAGACTGAGCCCTGGGCGGTTGCACCTCTTGGCTGGGGAGGTTGCACCGCCCAGTCTCGCTGGAAAGCCTAGCCTGGGCGGTTGCACCTCTTGGCTGGGGAGGTTGCACCGCCTGGTGCAATCAGGGTCCGAATGGTTCATTCCATTCGGCCCAATTTCAGTCTTTCAGGGGCCCAATTGCCCCAAGATTAAGCCAATGGGATCACCTCCCATTTTCCAACTTAATCAACGTGCTAACTACGATTAAATCTAAGACAACTTCTGCAGCTTTGCTTCGGTGCGTCAATCGCTCCTTACGGCGAGTTTCCGGCGAACTTCCGTCGATCATCCGATGAACCCTTGGTGATGCTCCTGCGGACTTCCGGCAAACTCCTGGACTTTGCGACGATCCACTTGGCAAGTTCCGACGAGCTTCGCTTGGCAAGCTTCTGGACTTCTCGGATCTGTTCTCGCAGAACCTCCGACGACCGTCCGAACTTCCGTCGAACTCTCGAACTCCCAACGTGATCATGAACTTGACTCCGACGCAACTCCTGCTGCTTGTCTATCTTTTATCGTAGTTAATCCTGCACACTTAAAGCAAAACTTCGATCGAGACAATTAATACTAAGCATTAATCATGTTGTCCGACATGTCATTGTTCCCTCGACGCTTCGTCCGATTCTTCGGCACATCGTCCTTTCCTGCAGCCTATTGCCCAATCGGCCAGTTGACTCCGCAACTCCGATATCCTTGGCACAATACCCGCTCTTCTTGGCCCGATGCCCGAGTCCACGACCCGAAGCCTTCTGTCGATACGTCGACCGATCCACCGGCCCGACGTCCAATCTTCTGACATGTTCCTCCGGCACAACATGATGTTCTTGCTTTAATTGTCTCATCCTGATCAAAGCATCCTGCATCACTCAAAACGCAGATTAAATCATAAACATATATCAAGTAGTTTCATCATCAAAATACGAGATTCAACAAAAAAGTCCTAAGGAATCGGGTCATTCCACTAGTTCAAGTAATTTGGAGACATCATTCTGGAGCGGAGACAACTTGGGAGCTAGAAGAGGAAATGAAAAAGGTGTATCCTCGTCTTTTCATCGAATAGAGGTACGATAAATTTAGAGGACTAAAATTTTCTTTTAAGGGGGGGAGAGTGTAACACCCCTCATTTACGAATGTTCGTATAATTTTGGTGATAATGTAAGCATCTATTTTAATTGACAAAAGATATAGAGTATGGATTAGAGGTAACTTATTTTTAAGATTTGGGAGATCTGTTAAAAAAAAAAAAAAAGAATCTGAGGACCTATATGTAAACCCTAAGGACCTAATGGTGAATATGATAAAAACAAGGACTAATCTGCAAAATGCACCAAATGACAAATCCCACCGCTTAAGCTTCTCTGCCTTTGTTCTTAAGGAAGCAGAGAAGGCAGCTCGTGGGTGATCAGGGAAAGAAAGAAAGAAAGAAAGAAGAAGAAGAAGAAGAAGAAGAAGAAGAGAAACAAAAATTGGGGCTTTTGGGGTTCTTGCTTTAATCTTTTCATTGGGGGTCAAAATTCTCAAAGGCAAGTGTTCTAACCCCATCCTACATAAGTATTAGACTCTGTTTTTATGTTGATTCAAAATAAATTGGAAGATTTCTATTTAGAAACTGATATGTCTCTCTTTGGACTTAAAACCATGGATTCTGAAATATTTTCGGTATACTGACCCCTATACACTGTTTCGGATATAAGTTTTAGCACAACATGTGAATTCAGGCAGGAACTATTTTGTTTGTAATTAGACTTTTATGTCTTTCTTTTGACACCGATTTTGTAGAATTTGGACACTGAATACTTACCCAAACATTTTTCTCAAATGAGACTATAGACGCTGTAAAACAGAGTTCAAGATTTTTTACCTATCGATACTAAAATACCTATAACTCCCTGTTGAAAATTCTGATTTGTACCAAACTGATTTTATTTGAAACTAGATTTGAAAATATTTCTTTTGACATACAGTTTGGAAATTTTGGAATTCAATTGCTTACCCTATTATCTGTTGAGTCCGACCCTATAAATTCTGCAAAACAGTAATTGTGATTTTGACCTTGTGTTACCAAATCTGAGGTAACTCTATGTTGGGAGCCCTGTTTCATATGAAATCTATTCCATCCGAATACAGATTGATATATGGTTCGACCATAGTCTTCTTATGGGTATTGGAGCATAATTGTTATTCTGAAATATTTGTTTGATGTGCCACTGGAATTCTGTCCGAAATCGAGCTTTGGTCGATTTCGCGTATTCTGTTCCCTTCCTTTGGATACTTGAATTCGTCTAACCTTCTTATTTGAATTGAGCTAACTATAATTGGATTCCCTGTACACTCTTGCTTCCATTTTTCTTTCTAAAATGAATACATTTGTGAGAGATTTGTATCCTTGCGTCATTTGTTTTTAAAAAGGCACATGTAAGCTTCGTTGTTCCGCGTGTGCTTCCGATATATGCTACTTATTGTTGAAACTGCCCTTTTGTACTCTGGTGTGTGGGATTGTCTGGACCTTTGCCAGAAATGGTAAAGGGTATGCGCTATTTGCCCGCTTTGTGGGGTCCCGTTATGTGGGATATTCTGGACCTTTGCCAGAAATGGTAAAGGGTATGCGCTTGTTGCCCGCTTTGTGGGTATGTGATTAGAGCCTGCGATGCTCTGCCGGCCCCCTTTGACTTCACCTAGACGTGGGTGGATGGAGCTCCCAAACGTGGGAGACTTTTGTCAGGTGGTCATTCAAAAATGGATGAATCACATTCTGACTGAGATCCCACTACACCCTCTATTTGTTTGATATGACATCCAGAGTTTTGGTGAGTTATTTCTGTTCATACTCTGGATAAGATTGATATGATTGCAACGTCAAGGACGACGTTTGAGCTCTTGTACGATATGTGTACCTATATGCTCTGAAAGGCTTCATTCACTGATGATTTTGCTTCGAAATGTTCCATATGCTGTTGATATGCTTCGAGACATTTTATATGCCATTGATAAGCTCTGATATGTTTCCTTTGTTTCTGATATGCTCCAATTACTCTATGCCCTATCTGTTAGGAACCAAATATGCATGATTGAAAGGACAAACTGTGATTCTGCTCCTAATGATATTATGTCTACGAAATCGTATATTCTGCTGTGTTTTGAAACTGTATCTCTTTGGAAATTGTACTCTTTTGATATGGATATGTTAGTCACTTGCTGAGCTCTTTATGCTCACCCCGTTTGTTGATAAAATTTTTAGGATAGCGTATCGCTTGCTTAAATGTTAAGAATGGGCTGAGGCAGTGGAAAGTTTAGAAGACGTTGGGCAGAACTTTTGTTAGCATATATGTAGTTGTGTATGAGCTACCTTGCATCTAATGAAATGTGACTATGAATCTAAACCTGTGGATTTTGTGTAAGTTAATGGATCCCTCATGTATAGGGTTTTGGAATGTTAAATTAAATTCGTGTAATGATATGAACTTATGGTAAATCGATGTTTGTGGTGATTACATAAAATTACCCACTTGTGGATTTACACTGTGGTTTTTATTTTGTTGAGTTGAGTTCAGATTGTATGAATTATCGAGTGATGTGTGCTATGTTTATGAATTGCACAGGGTTATGAATTGGTAGATTATAGAGTTGAAAATTTTGATCTGAATGTTTTCTTAGTGACCTCAAATGTGTGTTTGGATCCTGGGTTAGTTGTGATGAAGATTTTAAATATTATCGATACGTTTTGTGGGGTCGTGACATGATGTATGCAACATTATGGATGATAGTTATATGATATGTGATAATGCTTAAAATTAATCCATGCATGTGTATTTTAATGATTTTATGTCATGCATGAGCTTTTGAAGTAAATGTTGATTTGAAACTCTCATTTTCGATTAACATGTTTTTGGTTTAATCATTTTTATAACATATTAAGATGACATAGTGCATGTACATCTATGTATGAATTTCTTGATAATCTTTTGATGATAGATGTGATATCATGATGTTTTATTTTTTATGTGTTTGGTCTTGACGGCTTTATGGCGAAACTTATGTATTGATTTTAAATGATGAATGTTTGGTATCATGACCAACATGTTGATAAATGCTTAAAAATTTTTAATGTTTGAGTATCATGTATGATATACCCATTAATGATGATTGATTTATTTTTCGGTATCGTGCATGAAAAATAAAGTTTTTACAATTGTGTATGTTTTAATTTGAATATATAATGATGCACAAGTAAAATTGATACTTACCTTTGTCATAATCTGAAAATTGAAAAAAAAAGGGGTCTTCCCTTCTTTTTTACAATGACAAAAGGGGAGCAAGAATTTCTAGCGTGGACATCATAAATAGAGGCAAACTAGCTAGCTTACACAATTCAAGATGAAAGCAAAAATTACACTCCTCTAAAGAGAAGATGCAAATGTAACACTTGCCAAATTGTTTGCTTGCCTCATGTAAAACGTTATCTCTTACTAGTTTGGCATTTTGCTAGCTTGCACTTTGCAAAGAAAGCAAAAGTGACACTTCTCAAAAGAGAAGAAAGAGCTTGTTATCTTGAACATCACAAGCTTGCCAAACAAAAATTGCAAAAGTGCAATCTTGCCTATCTCAAGAAGTAAAACTTGCAACTTGCACATTGCAATAGGAAGCGAGAATCATAAGTTTACACAAGAAAGCTATCTTGCATTTGCTTTCGAAATTTTTACTAGCTTGTATGTAGTAAAACATGCATATCGTAAAAATTGCTAGCTTGTAGTATAAAGAGAAGCAAATAGTTGCTATCTCACGAAAATTAAACATGCTAAACTTACACCTTGCAATGGAAGCAAAATTGCGAGCTCAAACATTGCAAAGGAAGCAAAAATTCGCTAGCTTGCAACTTGCATATTTCAAGAAGCAAGAGTTGCCTTCTTGAACATCTCTAAATTGTTAGCTTGCAAGTTCTAAAATGTTGTAACATTGCTGGCTTGCATGTCCTAAAAGTGCTATCTTGTATGCTGTAAAACATGCATAACTAAAACTTGATAGCTTGAATGTTCTAAGCATGATGTAACATTTGCTAAATTTTTTGGCTTCAAAACTGCATGATGATAAAACTCGATATTATGTTTTTCATGTAATAAGTCAAACTAATATTCCAAACACAAGAATAGTTGGACTTCTCCTTTTTGTTGATGACAAAGAGGGAGAAGTATGATGTTATGCATAAGTTTATGCATAAGTTCATGATGACGTGTTGCAAGTATTCATGATGAATATTGCAATGACTTGAATTCAGTTTGAATTCAAGGTTCTATCAATATGGCATATTGATAGGGGGAGTTTGTTTAAACTACGGGAGTTAGGTTTAACTCCGTCATCAAATAGTTGTCATCATAAAAAAGAGGGAGATTGTTGAATCTCATATTTTGATGATGAAACTACTTAATATATGTTTATGATTTAATCTGTATTTTGAGTGACGTAGGATGCTTCGATCAGGATGAGACAATTAAAGCAGGAAAATCATGTTGTGCTAGAGGAACATGTCAGAAGATTGGATGTCGGGCCGGTGGAACGGTCGACGTATCGACAGAAGGCTTCGGGCCGTGGACTCGGGCATCGGGCCAAAAAGAGCGGGTATTGTGCCAAGGATATCGGAGTTGCAGAGTCAACTAGCCGATTGGGCAATAGGCTGCAGGAGAGGACGATGCGCTAAAGAATCGGACGAAGCGTCGAGGGACCAATGACATGCCGGACAACTTGGTTAATTGCTTAGGATTAATTGTCTCGATCGAAGTTTTGTTTTAACTATGCAGGATTAACTACGATGGAAGAAAGACATGCAGCAGGAGTTGCGCCGGAGTCAAGACAATGATCACGTTGGGAGTTCGAGAGTTCGACGGAAGTTTGGTCAATCGTCGGAGGTTCTGCGAGAACAAATCCGAGATGTCCATGAGCTTGCCAAAGAAGCTCGTCGGAACTCACCAAGTGGATCGTCGCAAGTCCAGGAGTTTGTCGGAAGTCCGTAGGAGCATCACCGAGGGTTCATCGGATGATCGATGGAAGTTCGCCGGAAGCTCGTCGGAAGAAGTGATTGATGCCACGGAGCAAGTTGCACTAAATGTCTTAGGGAATATCATAGTTAGCACAATGATTAAGTTGGAAATGGGAGGTGATCCCATTAACTTAATCTAGGGGCAATTGGGCCCCTGAAAAACCCAAATTTGGCCGAAGCGTCGAGGGACCAATGACATGCCGGACAACTTGGTTAATTGCTTAGGATTAATTGTCTTGATCGAAGTTTTGTTTTAAGTATGCAGGATTAACTATGATGGAAAAAAGACTTGCAGTAGGAGTTACGCCGGAGTCAAGACAATGATCACGTTGGGAGTTCGAGAGTTCGATGGAAGTTCGGACAATCGTCGGAGGTTCTGCGAGAACAAATCCGAGAAGTCCATGAGCTTGCCAAAGAAGCTCGTCAGAACTCGACAAGTGGATCGTCGCAAGTCCAAGAGTTTGCCGGAAGTCCGCAGGAGCATCACCGAGGGTTCATCGGATGATCAACGAAAGTTCGTCGGAAGCTTGCCGGAAGAAGCGATTGACGTACCGGAGCAAGTTGCAGTAAATGTCTTAGGGAATATCGTAGTTAGCACAATGATTAAGTTGGAAATGGGAGGTGATCCCATTAACTTAATCTTGGGTTAATTGGGCCCCTGAAAAACCCAAATTGGGTCGAATGGATCAACCCATTCGAACACTGATTTCTGCCTGGCGGTTGAACCGCCCAAGCCAAGAGGTGGCACCACCTGGGCTGAGTCTCCGAGGGAGACTGGGCGGTGCAACCGCCCCAGCTAAGAGGTGGCACCGCCTGGGCTCAGTCTCCGAGCGAGACTAGGCGGTGCAACCTCCCCTGACAAGAGGTGGCACCGCCTGAGCTCGGTCTTCGAGCTCTGGCAGGAGGTGCAACCACCCCTGACAGAGGTGGCACCGCCCAGAGGCTCAGTCTTCGAGCTCTGCCAGGCGGTGCAACCGCTCCAATTAGGAGGTGCAACCGCCAGATCCCAGAATTCCGGGAATTGATAGTTTTGAGCTCCAAATTTGAACTGGGTTGGGGCCTATAAATACCCCACCCATTCAGCCCTGAAAGAGCACTGAACATACACCGAAATCTTGATCTTGTTCTGTGATTTTTAGAGCTCAAAATTATTGTAAAGACCAAAAGTTCTTCTCCCTCTTTTCTTCCAAGTTCTGAGCTTTAAAGAGAGGAAAGAAAAGTCTGTAAGGGTTGTCTCCTAAGCCCGTCAAAAGGAGTGAAACTGTAAAAGGGTGGTTGGCCTTCGCCTATTGAAGGAAGGCCTCTAATTGATGTCGTTGACCTCGTCGGTGGAGGAAGCCAAAAGTGGAGTAGGTCAAGATTGACCGAACCACTCTAAATCTCGGTTTGCATTTACTTTGAGCATCTTATCTTTACTGCAAACCTCCTCAATAGCTTACTACCTTCTGTGTTTTTACGAACGTGTTTCAAAGTTCAGTGCTTTCCGAATCGGCGTTTAGACGCAAATCAGTTTTATCGTACGAACATCATATTTTAGTTTACGCTTACATTCTGATTTCCATCATAACTGCAAACTACCTTTATATCTTTGCTTTAACTACATCTCGCTTCATCTCAAGTTAAAGTGGTTTACGAATGGGCTTTCACACCGAAATCGCTTTTATCGTACGAACGTCGTATTTCAGTTTGCGCTTATATTCTGATTTTCATCATAACTGCAAACTGCCTTTATAGATTGACTTTAACGTCATCTTGCTTGATCTTAAGTGAAAGTAATCTTATAATCGGCTTTCACACCGAAATCGTTTTTATCGTTCAAACGATTTTTATCGTTGAAAGATTTCCGTTGCACTAATTCACCCCCCCCCCCCCCCTCTTAGTGCTCTTGATCCTAACAAGGGATACAGTACAGGTGCTCATTGGAGAATGAGTTCACTGATTGATCCGCTTACAGAATGCTGGATGGTTGATGATGCCTTATTGTCAGACAGCGATTTCGTAGTCCTAGTGGTATATCTGGTCCTTCGACTTGAGACACCAATGTCCTGTATAAGTGCTCCACTATTTGATACTAGACTTATAGGTTTTGGCTGTCCGAGATTAAGTGCAGTTGGTCATTGGGAGTGGTAGTCGACCTTACGAGGGCTATTGAGTGTCAATAGAGGATCATCCACTCTCGGCGTCATCAGAGGAATATCCCATGTGTTCTTGCTCAAACAAATCCCTGGCTAGGGTCATTCGGGTTGAGAGAGAAAGAGTTCTCCGGGAGAATCCAATTAGAGCGAGACTCAAGTAGAAACCGTATGGGTTTGACAGCACCATGCTCGATATACGGTCTCTGGGATATTAGATGGATGAGGGACTATAAGTACATGGTAACTGAGGACAGACAGGTCCAATGGATTGGATTTTCCTATATCGTTTTGGGACTACGGCGTAGTGGCCTAGTACGTCCGTAGTCGATGAGTCAAGTGAATTATTACAAAGATAATAATTCACTGAGTTAGAAGGAGTTCTGACAGGTATGACTCACGGCCAGCTCGATATTGGGCCTAGAGGGTCACACACATATGGTAGGCATTGCGATGAGTAGAGGTTTGGATATGAGATATCCGACGGAGCCCTTGTCTTATTGGATATCCAATAAGCCCCTGAATTATTGGATCCCATGGACGAGATCCAATAAGAGCTCATGAGAGATTATTGGAGAGAGATCCACTAATCTAAAAGGGTTGGGTTATTAGATGCAGATCCAATACCCAATAGGCGAGGATCCATTAGGGTTTGATAGGGGACCTCTATAAATAGGAGGGATTCAGAGCCTCATTGGCTAGAGCCTTTGCTTGCCTCTTCTATTCTCCTTCCCCTCTCCACCTCAGAGTAGGCCTGGAGTTTTGAGGAGCATCGTCGCAGCCCTGCTATATGGATCACCACTAGAGAGGACGCTTGACCTCCTTCACTCTCTCCTAAGGATCTGCAAGGAAATAGGGATATATGATCTCCCTAGGCAACACAATCTACTATATACGCAAGTTTTTAGTTTCGCGAATTTTGCGCACCAATCTTCGCACGACGACGAACATCTCTTTAGGAATCAGGGATTTTGTTTTCTTGTTCTTCTACTGCACATGTGATGTCGCCCCCAAAGATTTTCCCAACAGGTTACTCGAGAAGGACATCGAAATAATTGGACAGACAAGGGTGCTGTATACTTGTCTATATGATAGAGGTGGTTGATCTCATAACTGCTCATGTGGGGACACTAGGGATATAGTGTCGGTGCTCATTAGAGAATGAGTTCATTGATTGATCCGCTCACGGAATGATAAATGGTTGATGATACCTCATTGTTAGATAGTGATTTCGTCATCCCAATTATGTATTTGGTCCTTATACTTGAGACACCAAGGATGTCATGTATGAGTACTCTACTCTTTGATACTAGACTTATAGGTCAGGAAGTTTTAGATCTAGCACATCTAGTTATCAAGAGTGGCAACGAACCTTACGATGACAATTGAGTGTCGATAGAGGATCATCTGCTCTCGATGTCATGAGAGGAATATCTTATGTGTTCTTGCTCAAGCAAATCTCTAGCCTAAGTCATTCAAATTGAGAGAGAAAGAGTTTTCCGAGAGAATCTGATTAGAGCGAGACTTGAGTAGAATCCGTATGGGTATGGCAACACTTGTTGAATCTCGGATTTTGATAATGAAATCAATTGATAAATTAATGATCTAATGCATATGTTGAGAAAAGTGATGCAGGACTAACTACGATCGTGTAAAGGTAAAACAATTAAAGAAGAATCGAATATTGGGCCAGAGTCAAAGATTGGGCATCGGGCCAGAAGAATCGGGGGATATGCCGAAGGTTCGGACGATGCATCGGAAGCTCGCTGGGAGTTCACCAAAAGCTCGCCGGAAGATCATCGGGCGATTTTGTTAGAAGAGAATTAGGCATGTTAAATCTTCCTAATGCATGAATTCCTCTTAGGAATTGTTTTGGAATTCTCAATTTTTCGTAACTTGAGTTTTTCCTTTTAAATTGAGATCGATTCCTATAACTCCTTTCTATTTGCAAAAGTAGTTCTTTGATTCATAACTTAATCTCTCTTTTGTTTATGTGATGATTGTAATATTGACACCATGTAAATATTTGTACAATTGAATGTTTGCACCATACAATGTTTGTTTATCTCAAAGAAGAAGCAAGAGCACTTGCTAGCTGTTAGGAAATCTTGGGGGTGACATCATATGCGCAACGGAAGAATAAGAAAACAAAATCCCCGATTCCCAAAGAGATGTTCGTCGTCGTGCGAAGATTGGTGCGCAAAATCCGCGAGACTTAAAACTGCGTTTAGAGTAGATTGTGTTACCTAGAGAGATCGTATATCCCTGTTTCCTTGCATATCCTTAGGAGAGGGTGAAGGAGGTCAAGCGTCCTCCTCTCTAGCGATGATCCACACAACAGGGTTGCGACGACGCTCCTCAAAACTCCAGGCCTGCTCTGAGGTGGAGAGGGAGAGGAGAATAGGAAAGGCAAGCAAAGACTCTAGCATTTGAGGCTCTGAATCCCTCCTATTTATAGAGGTCCCCTGTCAAACCCTAATGGGTCCTCCCCTAGTGGGTATTGGATCTGCATCCAATAAGACAAGGGCTCCGTCGGATATCTCATATCCGAACCTCTACTCATCGCAATGTCTACTATATGTGTGTGACCCTCTAGGCCCAATATCGAGCTGGCCGTGAGTCATACCTGTCAGAACTCCTTCTAACTCAGTGAATTATTATCTCTATAATAATTCACTCGACTCATTGACTACGGACATACTAGGCCACTACGCCGTAGTCCCTAGACGATACAGGGGAATCCAATCCATTGGACCTGTCTGTCCTTAGTTACCATGTACCTATAGTCCCTCATCCATCTAATATCTCAGAGATCGTATATCGAGCATGGTGTTGTCAAACCCATACGGTTTCTACTCGAGTCTTGCTCTAATCGGATTCTCTCGGAGAACTCTTTCTCTCTCAACCCGAATGACCCTAGCCAGGGATTTGTCTGAGCAAGAACACATGGGATATTCCTCTCATGACGCCGAGAGTGGATGATCCTCTATCGACACTCAATAGCCCCCGTAAGGTCGACTACCACTCCCAATGACCAGTTGTACTAGATCTGGGACAGCCAAACCTATAAGTCTGGTATCAAAGAGTGGAGCACTCATATAGGACATCCTTGGTGTCTCAAGTCTAAGGACCAGATATACCACTAGGACTACGGAATCATTGTCTGACAATAAGGCATCATCAACCATCCAGCATTCCGTAAGCGGATCAATCAGTGAACTCATTCTCCAATGAGCACCTGTACTGTATCCCTAGTGTCCCTACACGAGTAGCTATGAGACCAGCTGCATCCATCATATGGATGAGTATACAACACACCAGTCTGTCCGGTTATCACGATGTCCCTCTCGAGTAACCTTTGACCGGGATTATTTAGGATATGTGTTTAAAGGTGAATCGATCTCATTATCGTGATCTCATCACGATCCGATTCCCATTGCATAAATCCAAGGACATCACAATATATATGCATTTATGTAATAGTTATAAAGTGATATACGCCAAAATATAATAAGTAAAAAGATTCTATATCAAGTCACACGTGCCATCACTCACGTGATTGGCTTGCTGGGCACCTATGACTAGCACTAGCATCCCAAAAGAAAAGTAAAAATGCTAGAAAAAGAGAAAGTCTTGTATGCACAAGAGGTTAGCTTACATAGTTCATAAAGCAAATTGTATTGGCTTGAATGTTTAAATATAGGATAAAGTGAATGTTGAGTGATTGTTACAATTAGGTGTAAATAGTACACTAGCGGTGGCACCACTGGATTGGCAGTAGCACCACTAGGAAGCACTGCTTATAGGTAGTAGCATTGCCTAGTTGGTGGTACCACCACTTGTAACCTTCCACTATAAAAGCCCTGGTTAGGGCCAATGGTAGAACCGCCCCAACCTTCTCTACACCCCTCTAAACTGCTCTTCACCCCTCATTCCTCCTACTCTACCTCTAGATATAGGGATTGTCCCAAGGACCAAATCAAAAGCAAAATCACATTTGGAGGTAATCCAGGCAAGTCATCCTGGGATACATTAGGCAAGGAGATAAATAATGTCCAATACTCTCAAAATAAAAGATCGGCTGATCAAATATGCAAAAAGTGATCATTTGTTATATACCAATTCATACTGGTATGATAAGAAGATAGCCAATGCATACCAAGTATAATATCATAACTCCAAATCTCTAGGAGAACTAAATCAGCAAAAGTTCAAGTTCTCCAACAAAAATCAGACAAGAGGACCATATTCAAGTTCGTTATCAAAGAATCTCCAATGATTGTACTTACATATATCACATAATACAGTGGTCTAGGTTGAATACCCAAGTGATAGGCAATATGTTACGAATCAAATCGTAGATAGAACCCATGTTCAAACAAATATTTGCATTCTTTCATAAACATACATAATACCTTCGACCACTAATTCAGAAGTCTTAGAATCATATTCAGTGATAGCATACACTCTGACATGGGCTGATGATTTAGGAGGCAGTGACTCTTTCTTCTTGTTCAAAGGGCAAACTTTTATTTTATGATAAAACTTTCCATAAGCAAAATAGGCTCTAGTCACGCACAAACATAAACTTGTTTCATAATTTAACTTGCAATTCACACCTGATTGAGTCTTTTGTGGTGACTTCCCATTTCAAATCCAAATGTCTTGACTCTCTTGTTGTTACTTACTGATTCATTTCCAATCATATTTTTATTGGTAAACTTGTTCTTGTCATTCTTGCCATTGATCTTCAAAAATTCTTTTCATTGTTGCCGTCAATAATAAGTCTTTACTTCCAGTATAACGTGGCAAAAGAAATCTTTCGAGTATCAGAACAATTTTGTATATCAAATATCTTCTCCATTTGCATCATCCATTTTTCTACCACCAATGAAATTAGGTTCATCATGCTTCTACTGCGCCACTCTGATTCAATATCCCCAATCAATCCTTTCATTCCCCTTAATTAATCAGAAACAAATGATATAGGAGGATCAAATGTCCTCATCATCCCAGATTCCTAAAATGCAGCAAAGAAAATTTCCACCAATCACTATAGTTCATTAGACCTCAATATATTTTGCACGTCAACATATCAAATATTTCAGTAATCCTCAAATAATGCTCTGATACCACCTCTGTCACGCCCCTCAAAATATCCATGATTTTAAAAATTTTTCATCACAGACCAATCCAGGATCCAAACTAACGTTTGAGGACACTGAAAAACATTCTATTCATATTCACATCCATAAAACCTGTGCAGTTTATAATCATATATCACATCACTCAATAATTCACATTTATGGCAACCCAAGCCAACTTGACAAACATGAACAATATTTATAAATCCACAAGCTAAATAATTTATACAATCAGAACTCCAACTATTCACCACAAGTTCATATCATTATAAATTAGGCTTAACATTCAGAAATTCCAAATAAGAGAGATCTCCTAACACTTTGACACAATATATCCATTTCGGTTCATCGACAACATTTCATTACATACAAAACATACTTATACAACAATATCATAATAACCAACCAGACTTGCCCATCATTCTGAATAGCTATCCACTACCTCAGCCCAAATCAAACATCTCGAAGAGTAACAAGCTGACCTGAAAGATTTATATAACAACGGAGTGAGCCAAAAACGGCTCAGCAAGTGACAAAGCATATTCAGAACAAAAGGAACGGATTCAAACGAGTAAGGTATCATAATGTAAGGCAGAATACAATAATTCTCAAGGATACCATCTCAATAGATACCAAATCATACGTATCATGTCATTCATAACATATTTGATCCATAACGAATGAAGCATAGAGTAATTGAAGCATATCAATGGCAGATAGGACATTTCAGAACAAATCAGTTCATAGCAAATGGAGCACAAAGTAATTTGGAGCATATCAATGGTAGATAGGACATTTCAGAACATATCAGTTCATAGCAAATGGAGCACAGAGTAATTGGAGCATATCAATGGCAAATAGGACATATAAGAACATATCAGTTCATAGCAAATGGAGCACAGCGTAATTGGAGCATATCAGAAGTAAAGGAAACATATCAAGCTTATCAATGGCATATAAAATGTTCCGAAGCATATCAACGGCATATGGAACATTTCGAAACAAAATCATCAGGGAATGAAGCCTTTCAGAGCATATCGGTACACATATCGTACAAGAGCTCAAACGTCGTCCTTGACGTTGCAATCATATCAATCTTATCCAGAGTATGAACAGAAACAAACGCACCAAAACTCTGGATGTCATATCAAACACATAGAGGGTGTAGTGGGATCTCAGTCAGAATGTGATTCATCCATTTCTGAATGACCACCTGACAAAAGTCTCCCACGTCTGGGAGCTCCATCCACCCACGTCTAGGTGAAGTCAAAGGGGGCCGGCAGAGCATCGCAGGCTCTAATCACATACCCACGTAGCGGGCAACAAGCGCAAACAGAATATCCCTCATAGCGGGACCCCACATAGCGGGCAAATAGCGCATACCCTTTACCATTTCTGGCAAAGGTCCAGACAATCCCACACACCAGAGTACAAAAGGGCAGTTTCAACAACAAGTAGCATATGTCGGAAGCACACGCGGAACAACGAAGCGTACATGTGCCTTTACGAGTCAATCCGAAGTAAGCAATAATATTTCACAAGCATATTCAGATTTGAAAGGAATTGAAAGCAAGGGCACATATGGAATCCAAGCAATCACATATAACTCAATTCAATAAGAAGATTTGATGAATTCAATGTCCAAAGGAATGAAACTGGAATAGGCACATATCGAAAGCAAATGCGGAACAATAGGATATACATGTGCCTATATGAGTCAATACGATATAGCATAAACGTTACACAACAGTTTTCAAGAATGCAATAACTTTAAGGACAAGAACATACAAGAATTCAAAGCAGTAATATAAAGCTCAATTGAATAAGAAAGCTAAAGGATATCAATTTCCAAAGGAATGAAACCAGAATATGAGAAATCGACCAAAGCTCGATTTCTGGCAGAATACAAAAGGCACATTGAACAAATGATTCAAACTATCAAACGTGCTCCAATTTACTCAGAAATAATCATTGGATAATACTTTCAGATAAGACAAGCTTCATATGAATTGAACTGTCCAACAGAGAGAGTTACAAATAATTTGGTAAGCAAGTGTCGTAGAACAAAATCTCTGTTGGCAGAATTCCTAATGTCAGATTCAACAAATTGCTGGACAGGTGTTTGGATTCCAAATCTTTCAATCCATATATCAAAGAAAGGTCTACGAGTCTATTTTCCAATGAAATCAGTTTTGAACAAATCAGAGTTTCCAACAAAGACTTATAGGCAGCTCGGTATCAAAAGGTCAGAATATCAGAAGTTGCACAGATTCGAATCGTTACGTCTAAACAGGAGATATATCAAATGCAAGGCTAGAACAATTCAAAGTTCCTCATATTCAAAGCAAATGTAGAGATAAAATTGCAGTGAGGAACGATCAGGATACTTGCAATAGGAAAGATTAGAACAATTACAAGCGGAACGATCGGGAAACTTGCAATAAGAAAAGTTAGAGCAATTATAGGAGGAACGATCAGGGAACTTGAAATAAGAAATATCAGGGCAATTATAGGAGAAACGATCAGGGAACTTGAAATAAGAAATATCAGAGCAATTATAGGAGAAACGATCAGGTAACTTGCAATAAGACATATCAGAGCAATTATAGGAGAAACGATCAGGGAACTTGCAATAAGAAATATCAGAGCAATTATAGGAGAAACGGTCAGGGAACTTGCCTTTCAAGGATTTCGATCCGAAGATCCAAAGAAGGTGCTAGCCCAAATCCTTCTACTTTTCCTCCGTGTCCTCTCTCTGTTTCGTTTTGTGCTCCCATTTTCTTCCTTTCTTCGCAACTACACCACGTGTCGAACATCGAGGCACAGTCACCTGCTTTCTCTTACTCTCATTCCTTCTTTTTCTTTCCCAAACGCAGCTGCCACAACCGCCGCCGCTGCCGCTGCCACAATCGCAGCTGCGGTCACAACCGCAGCCCCCTTCCACTGCACTATTTCCTTCTTCCCTTCTCTCGTTCCTACTCTTTCTCTTTCCCAAAAGCAGCTACTGCAGCCACCACCGCTGCCGCAGCTACCACAGCCAACGTCGCAGCCGCAGCCGGAGTCGCAGCCACGGCCGCAACCACCACACTCGCAGCCTCTTCTTCCTCCCCTGCTCTATTTCCTCCTCCTCTTCCAGTTGCAGCTGCCACTGCCGCAGCTGCCACCCCTTCTCCTCTTCCTCTCTTCTTCCTCTCCTTCCCTTTCTCTTCTTCTTCCTTTCCTTCTCTTCTTTCCCAGCCACAGCTGCAGCTGCCATCGCCGCAGCCGCAGCTCCTTCTCCTCTTCCTCTCTTCTTCCTCTCCTTCCCTTTCTCTTCTTCTTCCTTTCCTTTTTCTCTTCCTCTTTCCCTGCCACAGCTGCAGCTGCCACAACCGCAGCCGCAACTACTTCTTTCCCTTCTCCTCTTCCTTCTCCTTCCTTTCTTCTTCTTCTCTCCCCGCTGCAACTGCTGCAGTCGCGGCCGCAGCCACGGCCGCAACCTCTCCCTCCTCCCCTGCTCATCTTCCTCTTCTTCTTCTCTTCCAACTGCAGCTGCCATCGCCGCAGCTGCAGCCCCCTTCTTCTCCCCGACGAACAGCACCTCCTTTCCTCTGTTTCCTCCTGCAGGAAACAGAGGTGCCGCCTCTTCACCCGCTTCTACTTCTTCTCTTCTTCCTCACCATCTCTTCCTCTCCTTCTCTTCCAGCTGCAGCTGCCACCGCCGCAGCCGCAGCTCCTCCTTTCCCTTCTCTTCTTCCTCTCCTTCCTTTCTTCTTCTTCTCTTCTTCTCCTTCCTCCCCTTCTTCTCCCCGACGTCACACACACCCTCTCCTCTGTTTCCTCTGCAGGAAATAGAGGTATCACAACCTCTTCTCCTGCTTCCTCTTCCTCTTCTCTTCCTTCTTCTTCTTCTTCTCCTCTTCGAACGCCCCACCTCTCCTCTGTTTCCACCTGCAGGAAACAGAGGTGCTGCAGCCCTAGCTGCTGCCACCTCTCGCTCCTCTCCCTCTTCCCTCTCTTTTCCCTCTTCTTCTCCTTCTTTTCTTCTCCTCTTCCCTTTTCCTCCCCAACCCCACACACCTCCTCGCTGCAGCCTTGCCGCAGCTATCATCCTCTCTTCTTCTTCTTCTTCTTCTTCTTCTTCTTCTTCTTCTTCTTCTTCTTCTTCTTCTGTTTCTTCTTCCTCTCTTCTTCTCCCCACGCCCCACAGCTTCTTCTTCTCTTCTCCCTCTTCTTCCTCTCTTCTTCCTCTCTTCTTCTCTTCGGTGGGATAATACCGAATTTTCGGTTTTTCCTTTTCTTTTTTTTTTCTTTTTGCAACTTAGCAGTTTAGTCCTTGTAATTTCTATATTTACATATAGGTCCCCCAATTTACATATAAATCCTTATTAATACATTTTTAAAAGTGGGGGATATTACAAAGATCCTCAAGGGATAAAGGAAAGAGGAGATTAGATGATGTTAGGATCGAGTCGGCACTAAGAGGGGGGTGAATTAGTGCAGCGATAAAAACCACGTTGGTTCGAAAATCTTTCGTTCGATTAAAACCGATTTCGACGAAACTTGTTTCGGAGATATGTTAACATGAAAGCATTTTCATAAGGTAGTGAGAGCCGTAAGCAAGTAAGGCAGTTTGCAGTAAGGGAAGCTAGCAAGAACTGAAATGCAAATCAAGTTTTATAGTGGTTCGGTCGTCGTGACCTACATCCACTCCTGATTCCTCTTCCGTCGAGGCCACCGGCATCCAATAATGGTCTTCCTTCAATAGGTAAAGACTAACTACCTTCTCACAACTCTATTCTCCTTTTGACAGGCTCAGGAGAGAACTTTTATACCTCTCTTTTAGACCTAGACCTCTCTTCTCCCTTTAGTAGAACTTTCTAAATACTAGGAAGAAGGGACTCTACTATTCAAGAGAGATTGTAATTTTTATTCAAGGATTCTTTCCCCCTTTTTAACTCACTTTCTTGTTATACCAAGCAGGAAACAGTGAGGTATTTATAGGCCCCAAATGGATTCAAATTTGCAGCCCAAAATTTAAATCCCCGAGATTTCGGGGTATGGGTGGTACCATCACCTACAGCATGACACTGGATGGTACCACCACCTAGTTTGCCAGTACCACCACTTGACACACTATCAGTAGGCAGTATCACCGCCTGAGAGCCTCGAAGACTGAGTTGTTTGAGTTTTCCAACTCACAGGCGATTCCACCGCTTGTTCTGGTAGGAGCCCAAATCAGTCCCAATTAAGGCCCAATTGGTCCCTAATTAAGTTAACATGATTACACCAAAAGTTAACTCAATTAGCCCCCTAAACTACTTCGTTCCTAGACAAATGATTACAAAGCATGAATCCTTTATCCAGCATGTCATTAGTTCATCCGGTGCTCGTCCGATCCTTCGGCGCATCGTCCTCTCCTTCGGTGTATTGCCTAATCAACATGTTGACTTATGTAACTTCCAATCTCCTTGGCGCAATGTCCGCTCTGATAGGATCGGAGCATCACTAAGAGGGGGGGGGGGGGGTGAATTAGTGCAGCAGATTAAAACTTCGATTTTGATAAATCTTTCGTACGATGAAAAGCAATATCAATGGAAACCGATTTTAGAAGGTTGATAACTTAGAAACGTATGGAAGCATAGTAACTAAGTAGAGAAGTTTGCAGTATGTAAATGGCAAGAGTAGGATGAAAACTAGATAACGCAGCAGTTTTTAAAGTGGTTCGGTAAAAAATGACCTACATCCACTTGCGAAGCCTTCTTCGAAGAGGCTTCCAACTTCCACAAGCAAATTTCTTGTAGGGGAAGGACTAATACCCCTCTTACAACCTTTACAAGTGGTTCACACTCTTACAATTCTTTTCAACAAGACGGGAGGAGGTGAACACTTAAGCAATATGAAAAACAAGGCTTGCAAAGACTATTCTAAGGCTCTTAACTCAAACTATTGCTTTTGAAAAGGTTGTGATCTCAGCTAAGATTTGAGGGGTATTTATAGGCCTCAAGAGGATTCAAATTTGGGCTCCAAAATTTGAATTCTCTTTGGTTCCCGATGCTGGCGGTGCCACCGCCTGGCTCTCGGGTGCTAGGTGGTGCCACCGCCTACACTATTTCAGCTCACTGGTTGGGCTCCAAAATTGGCCCAAACCAGTCCGAACTAGAGCCCAATTGGCCCCTACTTGGTTTATAGGATTAACACCTAATCCTAACCCTAAGTAACGTGCTAACTACGAATTTAAAGATATTTTCTAAGCTATTACAAAGTCCATAAGTCAAGATTTCTTCCGGCGAGCTTCCGGCGAACTTCTGACGATTTTTCGATAAACTCTCGGAAACCATTTTGTGGACTCCCGACAAGCTCCTTGATGTTGGAGTTAACCTTAACTCCCGGAGCTTAAACAAACTCCCCCTATCAATATGCCATATTGATAGAACCTTGAATTCAAACTGAATTCAAGTCATTGCAATATTCATCATGAATACTTGCAACACATCATCATGAACATATGCATAAACTTATGCATCACGTCATGTCATCAACATACTTCTCCCCCTTTGTCATCAACAAAAAGAAGTATCACAATCAAGTGTTTGTTATATGGGTTCAACTCATTGCATGAAAAACATAATATTAAATTTTTATCATCATGCAATCTAGCAATTTTACAATATTTTAGAACTTGCAAGCTTGCAATTTAGAGATGTTCAAGAAAGCAACTCTTGCTTCTTGAAATATGCAAGTTTTATAAGCTAGCAAATTCAAATATATGCAAGTTGGCATATTTGCTTTTCTTGAGATAGGCACGATAGCACATTTTTGTATTTTCTTGATGTTTCAAGCTAGCAATTCTTGGTGATGTTCAAGATAGCAATTTTTTCTCTTTTGAGAAGTGCAATTTTTGATTTCTTCTTGAATTGTGCAAGCTAGCTATCTCCCCCTTAGTCATTGTCAAAAGGTAGGGAAGACCCTTTATGTCAATTTCTAAATCATGACAAAGGTGAGTAATCATTCTTATTTAAAAATTCCATAATTGAGATAAACCTTGAATTCAAATTAAGGCAATATTAATCATGATTCACATCATATGTAATACATCACATAAAAGGCATAAGTATTGCATGCATCATTTTAGCAACAAATCATAGCATTTCATCACATGATAAGATATCAGCAAGTAAAATTACAATGCAAGTTCTTGATATCTTAACATGGCATATGGCAATCATAGCATTTCGATTATCAATTTACCATATAGTTCGATGCAAGCTTCTTTTGATATCTTAACATAATTCAAATTCAAATATGGCACTTATAGCATTAATTCATATATTTATCATTCAAATATGGCACTCATAGTATCAATTCATATATTTCTCCCCCTTTGTCATTACCGAAAAGAAGGGAGAAATCAATGGCCAAAAGATTGTAATCATTATACAAGCCAACTTACAAAATCATGTCATGATATCAAGAAAATTCAAGAAGGACATGATTCATTCAATAAATCCTTTTAATAGAGCAAAAGAATTATACAACCAATATATCAATATCATAGATCAAGTCATGATTCGTGATTCATCATAAAGCAAATTAATTTTTAGTCATCTCATAAGGTTTTTAAAGAATTTTTGAAACATAGGAGAATGATTAATTTAAGCATGCAATGTTTCAATCAAATTCAAGTCATGAATACCAATACTTTCATATTTTGAGTATCAATTCATGAATACCGAAAGATATTATTTGTGATTCCAATTTTGCAAGATCAAGATTATGATTTAAATAAAACTTATTCAAATCAAATCGGTAACTTGAAATTCATAATCAAGTCATCAAAATCAATTTTGAGATTCATAAAATATCATGAAATAATTAATCTCGATCAGATGGGAAAAGTATTTTTTAAGTGTTTCTTTTTCATCTAAGCATGTCGTAGTCTTTATATGCCAAATCAATATAACATGAAAGTTTAAGACGTAAAGGCAAAATCTTATAAGATAACTCGTTTATAAAATATTCATCATGTTTATTTTCATGAGATTCACAAGATTGGTAAAATAAATTCATTAATCTCAATAAGATAGAAAATTATTTTCATTTCATACAATTGATTTCATATGAGGGTATTCAAGTCTTTTTGTGAAAACAAGTATCATCATTTAAAATTGAAACATAAGTTTCGTCATGAAGCCGTTAAGACCGAACACATCATGATATCACGTCTATCATCAAAAGACTATCAAGAAATTCATACATAGATATACATGCACTATGTCATCTTAATATGTCATGAGAATGTCATCTTAATTCATCATAAAAACGATTAGACCAAAAGCATATTAATCTAAAATGAGAGGTTCAAATCAACATTTACTTCAAAAACTCATGCATGACGTATAAATATGTATGGATTAATCCTAAGCATTATTACACATCATATTATCATCCCTAATATTGCATCATTCAACATTTCAAAACATAACATGCATGAAACCTTTGCAATATACTTTTCATGATCAAAATTTTTAATTTTTCAAAGATGCTACAAAGAAAAACATGATATGATTTTTGAAAAATAATTTTTTATTTCCTATTCCTACTATCTAAATTAAGCACTCATGAAGGGCTTTAAGTAATTTCAAAATAATTCAAGAGAGTTGAGTTACTCATCTTATAGTCGAAGCCCGTCAAAGCCAAATTCGCCATTTCGCCTTTGGAAGTTTTTGATTCATCATTGGTTGCCTTCCTCTTCTTTGGCCTCTTCCTCCGTTCAAGTTCATTGTTTATTTTAGATTTTTGTTTAATAAACTTATTAATATTTAGTGTTCGAAGTTCAAGTTCAACATTGTCCTCATCACTTGAGTCATCGCACAAGGGGTATTCATTTGTCCGGAGTTCGAAATCCTTCCTGTTCTTTGGAAGGTGATTTTCTTCATCATGTTCATCATATGTATTGTGAACCATTTCATATGTCATCAATGAACCAATTAGTTCTTCAAGTGGAAAAATATTTAAATCTTTTGTTTCTTGTATTGCGGTTATTTTAGGATCCCACCTTTTTGGAAGGGATCTTAAGATCTTGCTCACGAGATCAAAATTCGAAAAATATTTACCAAGAACACTTAGATTATTGATGACATCCGTGAAACGGGTGTACATGTCGCCTATAGTCTCGCTTGGTTGCATTCAAAAAAGCTCAAAAGCATGCAATAAAATGTTAACTTTCGAGTATTTGACTCTACTAGTTCCCTCGTGCGTGATTTCAAGTGTTCGCCAAATATCAAAAGCCGTTTCGCACGTTGAAATCCGATTGAACTCAGTTTTGTCCAAAGCGTAAAATAAGGCATTCATAGCCTTTGCGTTTAAAGAAAAATACTTCTTCTCCAAATCTGACCATTCGTTCATCGGTTTAGAGGGAAGTTGAAAAATGTTTTCAACGATATTCCATAAATCCAAATTCATAGAAATCAAGAAAACTCTCATTCGAGTTTTCCAATAAGTGTAGTCCAATCCGTTAAACAACGGTGGATGAAAAACCGATAAGCCCTCCTGAAAGCCATGAAGAGTCATTTCTCTCGGGTGTAAATCCGAAATGAGAAATACCGGGCTCTGATACCAATTGTTAGGATCGGAGCAGCATTAAGAGGGGGGGGGTGAATTAGTGTAGCGGATTAAAACTTCGGTTTTGATAAATCTTTCGTACGATGAAAAGCAATATCAATGGAAACCGATTTTAGAAGCTTGATAACTTAGAAAAGTATGGAAGCGTAGTAACTAAGTAGAGAAGTTTGCAGTATGTAAATGGCAAGAGTAGGATGCAAACCAGATAATGCAGCAGTTTTTAAAGTGGTTCGGTTAAAATGACCTACATCCACTTGCGAAGCCTTCTTCGAAGAGGCTTCGAACTTCCACTAGCAAATTTCTTGTAAGGGAAGGACTAATACTCCTCTTACAACCTTTACAAGTGGTTCACACTCTTACAATTCTTTTCAACAAGATGGGAGGAGGTGAGCACTTAAGCAATATGAAAAACAAGGCTTGCAAAGACTATTCTAAGGCTCTTAACTCAAACTATTGCTTTTGAAAAGGTTGTGATCTCAGCTGAGATTTGAGGGGTATTTATAGGCCTCAAGAGGATTCAAATTTGGGCTCCAAAATTTGAATTCTCTTTGGTTCCCGATGTTGGCGGTGCCACCGCCTAGCCAAGCGGTGCCACCGCCCAGCTCTCGGGTGCTGGGTGGTGCCATCGCCTGGCTCTCGGGTGCTAGGCGGTGCCACTACCTATACTATTTCAGCTCACTGGTTAGGCTCCAAAATTGGCCCAAACCAGTCCGAACTAGAGCCCAATTGGCCCCTACTTGGTTTATAGGATTAACACCTAATCCTAACCCTAAGGAACATGCTAACTATGAATTTAAAGATATTTTCTAAGCTATTATAAAGTCCGTAAGTCAAGACTTCTTCCGGCGAGCTTCCGGCGAACTTCCGACGATTTTCCGATAAACTCTCGAAAACCATTATACGGACTCCCGGCAAGCTCCTAGACTTCACGATTTGATCTTGAAGAGTTCCAACAAGCTTCTTCGAAAAGCTCCGATCTTTCTCGGTGAGCTCCGCGAACTTCCAACGAACCTTCTGGCGAGCTTCCGAAAAACCCTTCGGCAAGCTCCCTACTCATTCTCGGCTAGTTCCGGCAGCATTCCCGACGAACCTTCGGACTTCCGTCAAACTCTCGAACTCGCAATGAATCCTTCGTGCTTGACTCCGACACTTTGTTTTGCTTTATGTCTTCGTCGTTATCGTAGTTAATCCTGCACACACAAGCTAAAACTCTACTCCGATCTAGACAATTATTACAACGCGAATTGACATTCTATTGCCCGGCACGTCATTGGTTGGTGCTTCGTCCGATTCTTCGGTGCATCGTCCTCTCTTGCGGCTTGTTGCCCAATCGGCGGTTGACCTCCGTAACCCCGATATCCTTGGCGCAATTTCGCTCTTGGCCCGATGCCCGACGTCCGAAGTCTTCTGCCATCCAATATCCTAACGTGATCTCCTCCGACGCAACGTCAATTCCTCCTGCGTTAACTGTCTAATCCTGATCGAGTAGACCTGCATAACTTAAAATGTAGTTTAAATTATAAACACATATCAAGTGTTTTCATCATCAAAATACGAGATTCAACACGCTCCTTATGCCCGATGCCTGAATTCACGGCACAAGCCTTCTACCGACAGGTCAACCGATCCTCTGGCCCGACGTCCAATCTTCTAACATGTTCACTCTGGCCCAATGTCTGATTTCTCCTACTTTAATCAATTTGTCTGTCCTTGATCGAAGCTAGTCTTACGTTACTCAAAACGCAGATTAGATCACATACTCATCAATTGATTTCATCATCAAAATATGAGATTCAACAATCTCACCCTTTTGATGATGATAACCAATTGATGACGAAGTTTAAACTAAACTCCCCATATCAATATGCTATATTGAAATAAGGCATCATTCAAATAAATGATGACCTTTTAGTCCAAGTTGAAACTATTTTGATCATATCATATGCAATACATCATATACATCATCATAATAAAATCATGAGTATTGCATGCACTATTCTAAAACATAATTATTTTCCAAATTATCATTACATGCATGATCATCATACATAATTTTAAATTATCATTTTAGGCATAATATGCATGATTATCATCATACCTTCTCCTCCTTTGTCATCAACAAAGAGGAGAAGTGCAACTAGCAAATTTTAGAGATATGCAAGTTTTACAACATACAAGCTAGCAACAATTTTGAGTTGTACAAGTTTGTAAATTTTGCTTCTTGAGATAGGCAAGATAGCACTTTTGCTTCTCTTGAGATTGCAAGCTAGCAATTCTTGGTGATGTTCAAGATAGCAAGTTCTTTCTTCTCTTTTGAGAAGTGCAAGCTAGCAATTTTGCTTCTTTGCAAGTTTTTCTCTTTGTAATTTGTAAGCTAGCAAATTTAGCAAGTTTTACATCATTTTAGAACATGCAAGCTAGTAAATTTTATCTCCCCCTTTGTTATTGTCAAAAAGAAGGGAAGAATACAATTTTGTAATTCTTTTTCCCTTTAAAATAATTTTCAACGCATGACAAAGATAAATTTAAATTAAATGTGATGAGATATACAATTTATGAATATAAGGGAGTATCATAAATAAATTATGGCATGGAAGATATAATATTAAAGATTATTTGAATACCAAGAGACATGATACATATAGAAAATTTTCTCTTGAACAAAATGCAAGAATCATACGAGAATAAAGAGCAAGAGATCTTGATTCATAAAAGAAAATCTCAAGTTAAGAAATCAAGAGAAGGTTCATGATTCGATTGGAAAAAAAAATCTCATTTAGATTCAAATCATCAAATCATCAAAATCAATTTCAAGAGATTCAAAATGACATAAATTGATTTATCAATCTCTTGAGATGCTAGCGATTTTCTTTCTCCCCTTTTTCATTGTAAACAAGAAAGAAGAAGAGGGGAAAATTTTAATGGTGCAATTCATTTCCTTCTTACATTAATGCTCTAAGCATCACATATCTTACATCAATGCTCTAAGCATCACATAAATACAAAGGTAATCATATGAAAATCATAACATGAAAGATGAAAGATCAAGAAAGATCAATTAGTAAATGATTTATCTAGATAAATCTCCTTTTTTAGTAAATAATAAAAAAAAATCTTAGGAGATTAAATAGTCAGTGACCTTAAAAGGTAATCTTTTGTTATAAATTCTGAGAAATCAAGAGAAAAACCATGATTCATTTTAATAAATCTCAATAAGAAGATACGAGAACACATAATAAGAGGTCTTGATTCATAAACGATTTCAAGTTATAAATCTTGAGAAATCAAGATCATAATTTCGATAAAACCCATTAAATTTAAATCATCAAAATCAATTTCATGGTTCACAAAATTCATAACATAAATAGATTGTTAGGACTCTAGCTAGGAGAGTCCTAATTGAGAAGGACATTCATGTAACACCTACCTAAGCCTGTTGAATCTCGGATTTTGATGATATAATCAATTGGTGGGTTAATTGATCTAATCCATATTATTGAGTTAAGTGTGCAGGATTAACTACGATAACCAGAAAACATAAAGCAAGGATACCGGAGTCGAGCTCGATGGACGTTTAAGAGATCGAAAAATCATCGGAGATGCTGTCGGAACCAACCGAGAAGAAATCGGGAACGTGTCGGAAGTTCGCCGAAGAAATCGTCGGAGGCTCGCGGAGATCACCGAGAAGGCTCGGCTACTCGTTAAAGTCATCACAAAGATTGCGAGCTTGCAGGGAGTCCGTCGGAAGGAATTCGTCGGAAAGCTCGCCGGAACAAGACTCGACGTTCGCGGTTGAAAACTTGCTTAGGATGTTTTTGTGTTATGTAGTTCACATGTAATTAGGATTTGGATTAAGAGATAATCCTATATCCTGGTTAGGGGCCAACTGGGCCCAAAGTCAGATTTGGTTTGGGCTAAAATTAAGCCAAACCAATGAATCGGAGAGCCAGGCGGTGGCACCGCCTGGTTGGGCGATGGAACCGCCCAGCACCCGAGAGCTGGGCGGTGACACCTCCTTGGCTGGGCGGTTGCACCGTCCAGCACCCGAGCGCTGGGCGGTGGCAACGCTTGGCTGGCGGTGGCACCTCCAGCATCAGAAACCCTAAGAGAATTCAAATTTTGGAGCCCAAATTTGAATCCTCTTGAGGCCTATAAATACCCCTCAAATCTCAGCTGAGATTACAACTTTTGAGAAGCATTTTGATTGAGAGAAAAGTCTTAGAAAGTCTTAGCAAGTCTTGTTTTCAATTTGTTAGAGAGTTCTCCTCCTTCTTTCTTATTGAAAATTTGTAAGAGGTTGAGCTGCTTGTAAAAGGTTGTAAGAGGGGTGTTTACCCTTCCATTTCAAGAGACTAGCTAGTGGAAGGTGGGAGCCTCATCGAAGAGGGGCCTCGCAAGTGGATATAGGTCATTTGACCGAACCACTCTAAAATCGACGTAATCTCTGGTTTGCATTTTATTATTGTCATTTACATTACTGCATACCTTCTTACTGCTTTAGTTTCTTATTACCCTTGCTGCGCAACTTTAAGAATACGCTTTCAAGTTAAACTTTTCAAGTTCCGTTCTTATCGTACGAAAGATTTTTCTAAAACCGAAATTTTAATCTGCTGCACTAATTCACCCCCCCCTTCTTATTGTCGCTCCGATCCTAACAAGTGGTATCAGAGCAAGGTTATCTCTCATATTTGGTTTCATACCCAAGAGAGATGGCTTACACCGGCATGTAAGAGGGCTATTCTATTGCATGACCACCTTTGTTTAATGGGTCGGATTACACATATTGGAAGACTCGCATGAGAATCTTCCTCATTTCTATGGACTTTGAGCTTTGGTCTATTGTCGAGAATGGATTTCAAAAATCTTCTCTTCCGATGAGCAAATGGAATGAATCGGAGAAGAAGGTTTTTGCTTTAAATGCAAAGGCTATGAATGCCTTGTTTTGTGCATTAGACAAAAACGAATTTAATCGTGTTTCAATGTGTGATTCGGCTTTTGATATTTGGAGAACTCTTGAGGTCACTTATGAAGGCACTAGCCGAGTGAAAGAGTCCAAAATCAACATCCTTGTGCACTCTTACGAACTTTTCCGAATGAAACCAAGTGAGTCCATCGGAGACATGTACACCCGGTTTACAGATGTCATCAATGGACTCAAAGCTCTTGGTAAAGATTTTACTAACTTTGAACTAGTAACTAAAATCTTAAGATCCCTCCCTAAAAGTTGGGATCCAAAAGTTACGACCATTCAAGAGGCCAAAGACCTTAAAGCATTCCCTCTTGAAGAACTCATTGGGTCTCTAATGACCTACGAAATGACATGTCAAGCTCATGACGAGCTCGAGAACCCCCTTCCAAAGAATAGAAAGGATATGGCACTCAAATCACAAGAAGACCACTTGAAAGGAACATCAAGTGATGAGGACAGTGACAATGACATTGCACTTTTGACTCAAAAATTTAAAAAATATTTAAGAAAGAACAAATTTAAAAATAATATAAAAAATAAATTTGAACAAAAGAAGGACCAAGTGATTTGCTATGAATGCAAAAAACCGGGACACTACAAGAACGATTGTCCTCAAGCCAAAAAGAGGACATCAAAGAAGAAAGCGCTCAAGGCAACATGGGATGATTCAAGCGCGTCCGAAGAAGAGGAGTCCAACACCGAGCAAGTTGCTCATTAGGCGCTAATGGCTTTAGGAGAAGAGGTATGTGATTTATTTAATGAAGATTTATCTTTTGAAGAACTCTCTATCGCTTTTCATGAATTATTTGATGAATGTAGAACTGTTAGCAAGAAGTTAAGTATCTTAAAGAAAGAGCATGCTTTGCTACAAGATAAGTTTGATAGTCTTCAAACTCCTCCATGCTCTAAGTGTGAGCATTTAGAAGCAATAAAAAATAAAAAATTGCTTCTTAAGGAAACCTTAAACAAGTTTAAGGTTGGTAGCAAAGGATTAGATATGATCCTTGCACACAAGGGTCACATCGCAAATAGAAATGGAATTGGATTTGTAAAAGGATTACATCAAAATCCTACCACTTTCATAAAAGGACCTACATTACATGTTTCCTCTTATATGAAATGCAACTTCTATTGCAAATCCAGACATATTGCCTACAAATGTCCATTTAGGAAAATTAGTTCACAAAAATTAATATGGGTTCCTAAAGGAACTATAAAGGATTCAAAAATAAATAACAAGGTTAGTGGATCAATTTTTGAGGCACCCAAAATCAAATGGGTACCTAAAAATCATCCTCTTTTGTAGACAAACCCATAAGCTAGGAGCAAGAGATGGTATCTCGATAGTGGATGCTCAAGACATATGACTGGAGATCCATCTCATTTCTCTATGCTCACTAGCAAAGAAGAAGGGTACGTCACCTTCGGAGACAACAACAAAGGCAAAATCATTGGCAAGGGAACTATTAGTAACAAATTTAGTTTTTCCATTGATGATGTTTTACTAGCTGATGGATTGAAACATAATCTCTTGAGTATTAGTCAACTATGCGATAAAGGTTATATCGTTAGATTTGAATCAAATATGTGCATTATTGAAAAACCAAATCATAACATGACTATGATTGCTTTAAAACAAAATAATGTCTATACCATCAATCTTGATGAACTAAGTAATGAAATGTGTTTCTCCGCTGTAAATGATGATGCTTGGCTTTGGCATAGGAGATTAGGTCATGCAAGCATGAAAACAATATCTAAAATCTCATCTCAAGAATTAGTACGAGGGATTCCGAATATGAAGTTTATTAAGGATAAGGTATGCGATGCATGTCAACTAGGCAAACAAATAAAAACAAGCTTCAAACCAAAAAATCAAATTAGCACTACTAGACCATTACAATTGATCCATTTGGACTTATTTGGATCAATTGATACAACAAGTCTAGGTGGAAGCAAATATGCTTTTGTGATTGTGGATGACTACTCTAGATACACTTGGACCTATTTTTTAGCCCATAAAAGTGATTGCTACAAGTGTTTCTCTAAATTTTGTAAACTCACTCAAAACGAAAAAGGCTTCATGATTTCATCAATTCGGAGTGATCACGGTGGTGAATTCCAAAACCGTGACTTTCAAAATTTTTGCGAAGATAATTGGTACAATCACAACTTCTCAACTCCAAGAAATCTTCAACAAAATGGAGTAGGTGAAAGGAAAAATAGAAACCTACAAGAAATGACAAGAACTATGTTAAATGAACATAGTTTACCCAAATATTTTTGGGCCGTAGCCGTAAATACAGCTTGTTACATCATGAATAGGGTCCTAATAAGATCATCTCTATCAAAAACTCCCTATGAATTATGGAATAACAAAAAACCAAATATTTCTTATTTTAAAGTTTTTGGTTGTAAATGCTTCATTTTAAATGAAAAGGATGCCCTAGGTAAATTTGATGCTAAATCCGATGAAGGCTTTTTTCTTGATTACTCCTCCGTTTCTAAGGCCTTTCGTGTCTTTAACAAAAGGACCTTAGTAATAGAAGAGTCTATTCATGTAGTTTTTCATGAAATTTCTAATTTAAAGAAAAATGATTTTGTTGATGATCTTGGTTTTGATAATCTGAATTTAAACGAACCCCCTCCTCAAAATAGCCATTTGAATGTATCTTCTTCCGAAATTTCTTTACCCAAAGAATGGAAGTATGTAGATGCTCATCCAAAGGAGCTAATTGTTGAATCTCGGATTTTGATGATAAAATCAATTGATGGGTTATTTGATCTAATCCATATTATTGAGTTAAGTGTGCAGGATTAACTACGATAACCAGAAAACACAAAGCGAGAATACCGGAGTCAAGTTCGATGGACGTTTAAGAGTCCGAAGAATCGTCGGAGATGCTGCCAGAACCAACCGAGAAGAAATCGGGAACCTGTCGGAATTTTCGGAAGTTCGCCGAAGAGATCGTTGGAGGTTCACGGAGATCACCGAGAAGGCTCGGCTACTCATTAAAGTCATCACAAGTTCGGGAGCTTGCTAGAAGCCCGTCGGCAGAAAGTTCGTCGGAAAGATCGTGGCACCGCCTGGCTGGGCGGTGGAACCGCCAGCACCGGGAACCCTAAGAGAATTCAAATTTTGGAGCCCAAAATTTGAATCCTCTTGAGGCCTATAAATACCCCTCAAATCTCAGCTGAGGTTACAACTTTTGAGAAGCATTTTGATTGAGAGAAAAGTCTTAGAAAGTCTTAGCAAGTCTTGTTTTCAATTTGCTAGAGAGTTCTCCTCCTTCTTTCTTATTGAAAATTTGTAAGAGGTTGAGCTGCTTGTAAAAGGTTGTAAGAGGGGTGTTTACCCTTCCATTTCAAGAGACTTGCTAGTGGAAGGTGGGAGCCTCATCGAAGAGGGGCCTCGCAAGTGGAGTAGGTCATTTGACCGAACCACTCTGAAAATCGGCGTAATCTCTGGTTTGCTTTTTATTATTGTCATTTACATTACTGCAAATCTTCTTACTGCTTTAGTTCCTTATTACTCTTGCTGCGCAACTTTAAGAATACGCCTTCAAGTTAAATTTCTCAAGTTTCGTTCTTAACGTACGAAAGATTTTGTTAAAATCGAAGTTTTAATCCGCTGCACTAATTCACCCCCCCCTCTTAGTGCCGCTCCGATCCTAACAAGTGGTATCAGAGCAAGGTTATCTCTCATATTTGGTTTAATACCCAAGAGAGATGGCTTACTCCGGCATGCAAGAGGGCCATTCTATTGCACGACCACCTTTGTTTAATGGGTCGGATTACACATATTGGAAGACTCGCATGAGAATCTTCCTCATTTCTATGGACTTTGAGCTTTGGTCTATTGTCGAGAATGGATTTCAAAAATCTTCTCTTCCGATGAGCGAATGGAATGAATCGGAGAAGAAGGTTTTTGCTTTAAATGCAAAGGCTATGAATGCCTTGATTTGTGCACTAGACAAAAACGAATTTAATCGTGTTTCAATGTGTGATTCGGCTTTTGATATTTGGAGAACTCTTGAGGTCACTCATGAAGGCACTAGCCGAGTGAAAGAGTCCAAAATCAACATCCTTGTGCACTCTTACGAACTTTTCCGAATGAAACCAAGTGAGTCCATCGGAGACATGTACACCCGGTTTACGGATGTCATCAATGGACTCAAAGCTCTTGGTAAAGATTTTACTAACTTTGAACTAGTAACTAAAATCTTAAGATCCCTCCCTAAAAGTTGGGATCCAAAAGTTACGGCCATTCAAGAGGCCAAAGACCTTAAAGCATTCCCTCTTGAAGAACTCATTGGGTCTTTAATGACCTACGAAATGACATGTCAAGCTCATGACGAGCTCGAGAACCCCCTTCCAAAGAACAGGAAGGATATGGCACTCAAATCACAAGAAGACCACTTGAAAGGAACATCAAGTGATGAGGACAGTGACAATGACATTGCACTTTTGACTCAAAAGTTTAAAAAATATTTAAGAAAGAACAGATTTAAAAATAATACAAAAAATAAATTTGAACAAAAGAAGGACCAAGTGATTTGCTATGAATGCAAAAAACCGGGACACTACAAGAACGATTGTCCTCAAGCCAAAAAGAGGACATCAAAGAAGAAGGCGTTCAAGGCAACGTGGGATGATTCAAGCGCATCCGAAGAAGAGGAGTCCAACACCGAGCAAGTTGCTCATTACGCGCTAATGGCTTTAGGAGAAGAGGTATGTGATTTACTTAATGAAGATTTATCTTTTGAAGAACTCTCTATCGCTTTTCATGAATTATTTGATGAATGTAGAACTGTTAGCAAGAAGTTAAGTATCTTAAAGAAAGAGCATGCTTTGCTATAAGATAAGTTTGATAATATTCAAACTCCTCCATGCTCTAAGTGTGAGCATTTAGAAGCAATAAAAAATGAAAATTTGCTTCTTAAAGAAACCTTAAACAAGTTTAAGGTTGGTAGCAAAGGATTAGATATGATCCTTGCACACAAGGGTCACATCGCAAATAGAAATGGAATTGGATTTGTAAAAGGATTACATCAAAATCCTACCACTTTCATAAAAGGACCTACATTACATGTTTCCTCTTATATGCAATGCAACTTCTATTGCAAATCCGGACATATTGCCTACAAATGTCCTTTTAGGAAAATGAGTTCACAAAAATTAATATGGGTTCCTAAAGGAACTATAAAGGATTCGATAATAAATAACAAAGTTAGTGGGTCAATTTTTGAGGCACCCAAAATCAAATGGGTACCTAAAAATCATCCTCTTTTGTAAAAAAACTCACAAGCTAGGAGCAAGAGATGGTATCTCGATAGTGGATGCTCAAGACATATGACTGGAGATCCATCTCATTTCTCTATGCTCACTAGCAAAGAAGAAGGGTACGTCACACCTTCGGAGACAACAACAAAGGCAAAATCATTGGCAAGGGAACTATTGGTAACAAATTTAGTTTTTCCATTGATGATGTTTTACTAGTTGATGGATTGAAACACAATCTCTTAAGTATAAGTCAACTATGCGATAAAGGTTATATCGTTAGGTTTGAATCAAATATGTGCATTATTGAAAAACCAAATCATAACATGACTATGATTGCTTTAAAACAAAATAATGTCTATACCATCAATCTTGATGAACTAAGTAATGAAATGTGCTTCTCCGTCGTAAATGATGATGCTTGGCTTTGGCATAGGAGATTAGGCCATGCAAGCATGAAAACAATATCTAAGATCTCATCTCAAGAATTAGTACGAGGAATTCCAAATTTAAAGTTTATTAAGGACAAAGTATGCGATGCATGTCAACTAGGCAAACAAATAAAAACAAGCTTCAAACCAAAAAATCAAATTAGCACTACTAGACCATTACAATTGATCCATTTGGACTTATTTGGACCAATTGATACAACAAGTCTAGGTGGAAGCAAATATGCTTTTGTGATTGTGGATGACTACTCTAGATACACTTGGACCTATTTCTTAGCTCACAAAAGTGATTGCTTCAAGTGTTTCTCTAAATTTTGTAAACTCACTCAAAACGAAAAAGGCTTCATGATTTCATCAATTCGGAGTGATCACGGTGGTGAATTCCAAAACCGTGACTTTCAAAATTTTTGCGAAAGTAATGGGTACAATCACAACTTCTCAACTCCAAGAAATCCTCAACAAAATGGAGTAGTTGAAAGGAAAAATAGAAACCTACAAGAAATGGCAAGAACTATGTTGAATGAACAAAGTTTACCTAAGTACTTTTGGGCCGAAGCCGTAAATACGGCTTGCTACATCATGAATAGAGTCCTAATAAGACCATCCTTATCCAAAACTCCCTATGAATTATGGAATAACAAAAAACCAAACATCTTCTATTTTAAAGTTTTTGGTTGTAAATGCTTTATTTTAAATGAAAGGGATGCTTTAGGAAAATTTGATGCTAAATCCGATGAAGGCATCTTTCTTGGTTACTCTTCCGTTTCTAAAGCTTTTCGGGTTTTTAATAAAAGAACTTTAGTAATTGAAGAGTCTATTCATGTAGTTTTTAATGAAATTTCTGATTTAAAAAAAAATGATTTTGATGATGATCTTGGTTTTGATAATTGAATTTAAATGAACCCTCTCCTCAAAATAGCCATTTGAATGCATCTTCTTCCGAAATTTCTTTACCAAAAGAATGGAAGTATGTAGATGCTCATCCAAAAGAGCAAATTATAGGAGATACATCAAAAGGGGTTCAAACTCGTTCTTCTTTCAAAAATTTTTGTGCTAACGCCGCCTTCCTTTCTCAAATTGAACCTAAATGCATTGACGAAGCCTTAAAAGATGATTTTTGGATCATTGCAATGCAAGAAGAATTGAACCAATTTGAGAGGAATGAGGTATGGAAGCTTGTTCCTAGACCAAGTGACCACTTAGTCATAGGTACTAAGTGGGTCTTTAGAAACAAGCAAGACGAAAATGGTATTGTGGTTAGAAACAAGGCTAGATTAGTGGCCAAAGGTTTCAACCAAGAAGAAGGTATCGATTACGAAGAAACCTTCGCTCCCGTGGCTCGATTAGAAGCCATAAGGATGCTCCTTGCCTATGCTAGTAGTAATAATTTTAAACTATTTCAAATGGATGTTAAAAGTGCTTTCTTGAATGGTTTTATTTCCGAAGAAGTATTTGTCGAACAACCTCCCGGATTTGAAAATTCTCTTCTTCCTAATCATGTATTCAAATTGACTAAAGCTCTCTATGGCTTAAAACAAGCTCCTAGAGCTTGGTATGAAAGGCTTAGTTCCTTTCTTATTTTAAATAATTTTACCAAAGGCAAGGTTGATACTACATTGTTTATTAAACATTTTGAAAATAATTTTCTTATTGTGCAAATTTATGTTGACGATATTGTGTTTGGCTCTTCGGATGAATCACTATGTGAATCATTTGCCAAATGTATGAGTCTTGAATTTGAAATGAGTTTAATGGGTGAATTAACTTTCTTTTTGGGATTACAAATCAAACAACTTAGTGATGGTATATTTCTTAACCAATCCAAATATACAATAGAATTGTTAAAACGATTTAACATGGATAATTCAAAAGCAATAAACACCCCTATGAGTACTGCGACTAAGTTAGATATGGATGAAAATGGTGAAAGTTTCGATCAAAAAACATATAGGGGAATGATAGGTAGTCTACTCTACCTCACTGCGACTAGACCGGATATTATGTTTAGTGTAGGACTTTGCGCTAGGTTTCAATCTAATCCTAAATTATCTCATCTTAAGAGTGTTAAAAGAATATTTAGGTATCTTAAAGGAACTTCAAATTTAGGATTGTGGTATCCAAAATCTGAAAAATTTGATTTAATAGCCTATGCGGATGCCGATTTTGGCGGATGCAGAATAGATAGAAAAAGTACATCCGGAACATGCCAATTTTTAGGACATGCACTTGTTTCTTGGACTTCCAAGAAACAAAATTCAGTTGCACTATCTACGGCAGAAGCCGAATACATAGCTGCAAGTGCATGTTGTGCACAAGTCATTTGGATGAAAAATACATTAGAAGACTATGGAATTCACTTTAAAAATATTCCCATAAAATGTGATAATACTAGTGCCATATGTCTTACTAAAAATCCAATTCAGCATTCTAGAACTAAGCACATCGACGTTAGGCATCATTTCATACGCGATCATGTCCTTAACAATAATATTGTTCTAGAATTCATTGACACAAAGCATCAATTAGCGGATATATTCACAAAAGCCTTGAATGAAGACCAATTTGAATTCATTAGAAGGGAATTAGGTATGTTAAATTGTCCCTAAACAATAAACTTGTTTGATTGGATTTTCCGTAAAGTTTTTCATCTTCTTTCCATCTCTCATTCCATATGACATGTTGTGAAATCTCGAAATCGACTTTGATGACTTGATAATGAATTTCAAGTTAGCGATTTGATTTAAATAAGTTTTATCTAAATCATAATCTTGATCTTGCAAAATTGGAATCACAAATAATATCTTTTGGCATTCATGAATTGATACTTACAAATATGAAAGTATTGGCATTCATGACTTGAATTTGATTGAAACATTGTATGCTTAAATTAATCATTCTCCTATGTTTCAAAAATTCTTTAAATGCCTTATGTGACGATTAAAAAGTAATGTTGAGATTTTCATGAATTTGACGATTTGAATGAGTTTGTATTCGAATTATGATCTTGACTTCGTGAAATTACTACTTGAATTTTTTTTTATCCCAATCTCTCTCTTATACATCTACAATTTCTGTTATTCATAGGAAGAAGAGATTAGATAATATGAATGCATGCTGAATTTTCCTCTAAAATGAACTCTGCGTAAATATTTTTGCATACTTAATTTTCAATGATAAAATCGTTGTATGACAAAATATGTGCTTCAAGTCTCATTTTCCTTTTTGTTGATGACAAAGGGGGAGAAAAGTGATGACTTATATCATTCTTAATAGCATGACAAAATATGAATTGCAAAATCCTTGAGAAAAGTGATCGATCGATGATTATCTTATATGCCTTGCAAAATCCTTGAAAATATTGTAAGATTGATTGATCATATTGAATGCATGTCTAAAATGTATAATCATGCAATTCAAGTTGAAAATCTTTCGACTTGAAAAAGATTTTCATCAAAGTTTCGCATTTACATTATGCTTAATGAGAATAACGATAAGTTCTACGGTTAGAGCTTATAGGTTTATACTTGAATTCAATGATGAAATTCAAGTGTTTTATCTTCTCATAATATGGCATATAGATAGGGGGAGTTACGTTTAACTCCGTCATCAATTGATTGTCATCATCAAAAAGGGGGAGATTGTTGAATCTCGGATTTTGATGATAAAATCAATTGATGGGTTATTTGATCTAATCCATATTATTGAGTTAAGTGTGCAGGATTAACTACGATAACCAGAAAACACAAAGCGAGAATACCGGAGTCAAGTTCGATGGACGTTTAAGAGTCCGAAGAATCGTCGGAGATGCTGCCAGAACCAACCGAGAAGAAATCGGGAACCTGTCGGAATTTTCGGAAGTTCGCCGAAGAGATCGTCGGAGGTTCACGGAGATCACCGAGAAGGCTCGGCTACTCATTAAAGTCATCACAAGTTCGGGAGCTTGCTAGAAGCCCGTCGGCAGAAAGTTCGTCGGAAAGCTCGCTAGAACAAGACTCGACGTTCGCGGTTGAAAATTTGCTTAGGATGTGTTTTGATTATGTAGTCCACTTGTAATTAGGATTAGGATTAAGAGATAATCCTATATCCTGGTTAGGGGCCAACTGGGCCCAAAGTCAGAGTTGGTTTAGGCTAAAAATTAAGCTAAACCAGCGAACTAGAGAGCCAAGATTGAAGCCCAACTAGTGGCTGAAAACACTGTAGTCGGGCTGAAAACACTGTAGGCGGTGGCACCGCTTGGCTGGGCGGTGGCACCTCCAACAGCGGGAACCCAAAGAGAATTCAAATTTTGAAGCCCAAATTTGAATCCTCTTGAGGCCTATAAATACCCCTCAAATCTCAGCTGAGGTTACAACTTTTGAGAAGCATTTTGATTGAGAGAAAAGTCTTAGAAAGTCTTAGCAAGTCTTGTTTTCAATTTGCTAGAGAGTTCTCCTCCTTCTTTCTTATTGAAAATTTGTAAGAGGTTGAGCTGCAAAGGTTGTAACAGGGGTGTTTACCCTTCCATTTCAAGAGACTTGCTAGTGGAAGGTGGGAGCCTCATCGAAGAGGGGCCTCGCAAGTGGAGTAGGTCATTTGACCGAACCACTCTAAAAATCGACGTAATCTCTGGTTTGCTTTTTATTATTGTCATTTACATTACTGCAAATCTTCTTACTGCTTTAGTTCCTTATTACTCTTGATGCGCAACTTTAAGAATACGCCTTCAAGTTAAATTTCTCAAGTTTCGTTCTTAACGTACGAAAGATTTTATTAAAATCGAAGTTTTAATCCGCTGCACTAATTCACCCCCCCCTCTTAGTGCCGCTCCGATCCTAACACTCTTTAGGGGATCGGCCTCCTTGGAACTCTATAGGGGTTCCTCCCTCCAAGTTGCTGCTCAAAGGCTGCAGAAAAAATTCTTCTATTGCTTATGAAAAGAGGAGGAATACATGGCTATTTATAGGGCTTCTAAACCCTAACTCCTAATAGGACTCCTACTTAAAACTCTTACTTCTAACCAACTCCTAATAGGACTCCTACTCAAGACTCCTATTCCCTTACAACTCCTAATTCTTCTCTAAGAAAAAACCTCTTACATGAATGTCCATCTCAATTAGGACTCTCTTAGCTAGAGTCATAACAAAATGTCCCTCTCAATTAGGACTCTCCTAGCTAGAGTCCTAATAGACCCGCCCTCTTCAAATCAGCCTTGTCCTCAAGGCTGTGATTCCATGAACTCAGGGAACCGGGTCTTCAGCTCCTCATATGGTTCCCATGTGACGTCTTCAAGTGGTAGATTATTCCAATGCACTAGTACGTCAGTAGAGGGATGTCGGCGATGCATCACGATCCTGCGATCGAGGATGGCCTATGGTTGGGCTTGAATAACTCCATCCTCAATTGTGTTGGGCA
The DNA here is from genome assembly GCF_036884655.1 of Musa acuminata AAA Group. Taxonomy (NCBI): domain Eukaryota; kingdom Viridiplantae; phylum Streptophyta; class Magnoliopsida; order Zingiberales; family Musaceae; genus Musa; species Musa acuminata. Next base: position 13,753,865 of record NC_088348.1, read on the forward strand.
GTTGGATCTGGGGTGACTCGTGTTCTCCCAACTTGGGCTTTAGGCATGATACGTGGAAGACAGGGTGAATTTTGGCATCTTCAGGTAATTTAAGTCTATATGCCATGGCTCCAATACGCTCTGTGATCTGATAGGGCCCATAAAAACGTGGGGATAGCTTCATGGAGGCTCGAGTGTTGATAGAGAGTTGCTTGTATGGTTGTAGGCGAAGATAAACCGAATCTCCCACTGAAAATTCTCTTTCACTTCGTCGTGTGTCGGCTTGCTACTTCATTCTGGCTTGAGCGGTAGAGAGATTATCTTTTAACAGTTGTAAGAGTTTGTCCCTATCAATCAATTCTTGGTCAACCTGATCTACCTTGGCCGAGCCAATTACATACTTTGGAATCACAGGTGCTGGTCGACCATACAATGCTTCATAAGGGGCACATTTTGTAGATGAATGATATGTAGTATTATACCACCATTCGGCCCAAGGAAGCCATTTTGCCCACTCTTTTGGTCGGTCGCTAGCGAAACACCGGAGGTACGTCTCTAAGCACCTATTTACCACCTCTGTTTGGCCGTCAGTTTGTGGATGATATGCTGTGCTCATCTTGAGTTTGGTGCCTTGTAACTGAAATAACTCGGTCCAAAATTTACTAGTGAAGATCTCGTCACGATCACTTACGATGGACCTTGGCATCCCATGCAGTTTAACAATATTTTCTATGAAAATCTGAGCAATATTAGCAGCAGTGTAGGGATTTCTCACAGCACAAAAATGAGCATATTTCGTAAGTCGATCAACCACCACGAGAATCGTGCTTTTACCTTTGGAAGATGGCAGCCCTTCAATGAAGTCCATGGAGATGTCAGTCCACTCTGAGTCTGGTATGGGTAGTGGTTGTAGCTTCCCTGGATTTGCCACAGTTTCAACCTTATGCTGTTGACATATATCACATTATGCCACATATTCAGCAATAATTTTTTTCATCCCTCTCCAATAAAAATTTTGCTTCACTCTTTTGTAGGTTCTTAGGAATCCAGAGTGCCCTACTGAAGGTATAGAGAGCATTTCATGCAAGATGATTGCGATGCAAGGGGAGTCAGGTATAAGCACAATGCGACCTTTGTAGCGTAAATCCCTCGAATCCCAGGTGTAGTGGGCTATTGCACTTGGATCCTCCTCCAATTTTTTTATGATCTTGCTGATCTTTGGATCCTTCTTCCATTCTTCCCTAATGTCCTCGAGGAGACCGGTGGTAGGAAGGGAGATGGCTGAAACCTTAGCTTGTTCAGGTAGCCGTGAGAGTGCATCTGCAACAACGTTTTCTTTCCCCTTTTTGTAAATAATTTCATAATCAAATCCAAGAAGTTTGGTTACCCATTTTTGCTGCTCAGGGGATGTTATCTTTTGCTCCAAAAAGTACTTGAGGCTTTTATGGTCAGTTTTAATTTGAAATCGCCGGCCGATCAGGTAGGGTCTCCACCTCGTTACTGCGTGTACAATGGCAAGCATCTCCTTATCATATACTGATATATTTTGATGGGAGGGAGATAATGCCTTGCTAGTGTATGCGAATGGTCGACCATTTTGCATGAGAACGGCTCCAATTCTGACTCCAGATGCGTCGGCCTCAATGATGAAGGGTTTATTGAAATCCGGTAGCGCAAGCACCGGTGTTGTTGTCATGGCTGCTTTAAGTTTGTCGAAGGCAGTAGAGGCTTTGTCCAACCATTGGAAAGCATCTTTTTTCAGTAAAGAAGTGAGTGGTGCACTGATCTTCCCATAGTCCTTAACAAATTTTCGGTAGTAGCCCGTTAGTCCAAGGAACCCCCGCAGTAATTTCACGTTTGTAGGTTTCGGCCAGTCTTGCATTGCCTCAATTTTTGTTGGGTCTACCGCCACTCCTTCTTCTGATATTATATGCCCAAGGTACTCTACTTTTTGCTGGAGAAAGCTGCACTTTGGTTACTTAACAAAAAGAGTATTCTCCCGAAGGATCGTCAAAACAATCCGTAAATGCTGAAAGTGAGTCTCAAGAGAAGGGTTGTAAACGACAATATCATCGAAAAATACCAGCACAAATTTACGAAGAAAGCTCCGAAATATATCATTCAAGAGACTTTGAAAGGTTGAAGGAGCATTAGTGAGTCCAAAAGGCATTACCAAGAATTCATAATGGCCATCATGCGTGCGAAATGCAGTTTTTGGAATGTCATCGTTACATACCCGAATTTGGTGGTAACCGGATCGGAGGTCCAACTTCGTGAAGACTCGAGCTCCTTTCAATTTATCAAGAAGTTCATCCACCACTGGTATTGGGTATTTGTCCTTGACGGTGAAGCCATTTAAAGCTCGATAGTCGATGCACATCCGCCAAGTTCCGTCCTTCTTGCGTACAAGTACCACCAGTGAGGAATAGGGGCTGCAACTTGGTCGAATCACCCCTGTTTCAAGCATCTCTTTTACGATCTTTTCAATTTCATCTTTCTGGAGGTGAGGATATCGGTGTGATCGAGTGTTCGCTGGTGGCTTGCCCGGAAGGATTGGAATTCGATGGTCATGTTGCCGAGAAGGAGGAAGACCGCGCGGTTCAGCAAATATGTCGGCAAATTCAGTAAGCAATTGGGCAAGATTTTGATCTTCAAATTCTATTTTCTTCCCCTTTGGTTGCTGCTGGAGGTGCATCAAAAAGGCACCATTTACCTTGTGCAAAACTTTCTCCATTCGTTGGGTCGAAACAGTGGTAACGTTGCTTCCGCGCTTCCCGCGTAGGATAATCTGTTTGCCCTTACAGTAGAATTTCATAATTAATTTAGAAAAGTTCCAAGAGACATCACCTAGTGTAGTCAGCCATTCTATACCAAGCACTGCCTCATAGTCATCGATTGGTAGGAGGAAGAAATCGGTGATAATTTCTTGGTCTTGTAGTAATAGTTTCACCTGCGGGCATCTTTGGTCGCACTTTAGGATTCTACCGTCGGCAACCTTTACATCGAACTTGCTGCAACCTTCAATATGCAGTGCCATCCGAGCAGCAACCTTACTATTCAGGAAGTTATTAGTGCTACCCGTGTCGATGAGAACAGTGATCGGCTATTGTTTGAGAAGGCCTCCAACTTTCATCGTTTGCGGATTTGAATAGCCGGCTAGTGCGTGTACCGTAATGTCGGTCGGCTGTGGCTCTTCTTCCATATCTTCTTCTTCATGTTCAAGGCTCTCTTCTAGATATTCAATGACCTCTTCTTCTACTGGTTCAATCATAAGAAGTCTACCTTTTTTACAGCGATGCTCGCGGCTCCACGGCTCGTCGCAATGCCAACATAACCCCTTCGCAGATCGCTCCCGAAGTTCTTCTCTTGTTAACCTTTTCGGTGCAGGGACTCGGTTGATAGTAAGGGGGGCTGAGGGCTTTAGTATTGTAGGTCGTGGAGTGATCCTCGTCCTCCGGGCTTCATGGTTCAATCGCTCCTCTTGAAGTCGTGCGAAAGAGATGGCTGCCATAAGCGTGTATGGTTGTCGCGCCTTAACTTCTCCCCGGATCTCCGGCTTTAAGCCCTCAATAAAAGTCCCCAATAACTGTTTTTCAGACCAATCACGAGTTTGATTAGATAACCTTTCAAACCTGGTTTGGTACTCCTGAATGGTGGAGGTTTGTCGGATCTTTGCGAGTTGTCCGTCAATGTTCTCGTAATAAGTTGGTCCGAAGCGGATCAGTAGTCCTTCTTTGAATTGTCACCATGAAAGGGCTCCATAAGTGTGTTCAAACCAGTCAAACCATTGTATGGCATCCCCTTCAAGATGTATAGCTGTAATTTCCACCATGGATGCATCCGCAGTTTTATGGTACCGAAAATACCGCTCAGCGCGCGAGATCCAACCAATTGGGTCTCCTTCTTCCCATCTAGGGAAGTCCACTCTCATGCGCGAATAGTTGGGGTCGATCATAGAGCCTCCCCTCTCTTGGAAGTCATCTCTTTGGGCATGATGTGATTGGTTAGAGCTCTCTCCTTGATGTGATTTCTTCGGGCTTGGTGGTCGGCCCAAACTGAATTCGGTAAGGAGAGTCCGAATCTTATCCTCCATTCGTGCCTCAAAGGCTTCAAATTTAGCATTGATTGCGTCCTCAGATGCCATAGTATATGACTCCAAATCTGTGATGTTAAGATCTCTCTTTTGTTGACGAGTTAAAGGCATGTATAGGTTTGATAAAAATCAATGAAAGTTTGCTGCAGAATTATCGTCGAAGAAACAGCGGTTTCTTGACGAAATCTCCACAAAAATTTAAGAGATTTGAGGAGAGAGTTGACAGCAATATCTCAGTTTATATGATAGCAAGGATGTCCATCAAGAAAATTTCGACAGTAATAGCAAGAAAATTGGTGTAAGTTGCGATAGCAGAATTCTCGTCGAAAAATTTCAGCAACTTACGATGAAAATTTGCAGCAATATAGGAACGAATTTTTTTTTTTTTTTTTGGATTTTCAGAAAGGGATAAATAAATTGCAGCAGCAGTATGGTAGGAAACCAGAACCTGTTGCAATTCACGGGGAGATCAAATGTTGATTTACGGTGGTGGAGATGATGGTGGATTTCGGCGACGATCTTTTAAGCAATTGTGGGAATTGCTTTGGATGGTTGTGGAGGGTTAATGGATGGCAATGGAAGGGCAGCGAGATGCCAAGAACGCTGCTCTGATACCAGGTGATAGAACCCTTGCAGATTCTAAACTTGGGATTGATCTCTTTAGGGGATCGGCCTCCTTGGAACTCTATAGGGGTTCCTCCCTCCAAGTTGCTGCTCAAAGCCTGCAGAAAAAATTCATCTATTGCTTTTCAAAAGAGAAGGAATACATGGCTATTTATAGGGCTTCTAAACCCTAACTCCTAATAGGACTCCTACTTAAGACTCTTACTTCTAACCAACTCCTAATATGACTCATACTCAAGACTCCTATTCCCTTACAACTCCTAATTCTTCTCTAAGAAAAAACCTCCTAACAGAATGTCCCTTTCAATTAGGACTCTCCTAATTAGTCCTAACAGAGTGTCCCTTTCAATTAGGACTCTTCTAGCTAGAGTCCTAACAGAATGTCCATCTCAATTAGGACTCTCCTAGCTAGAGTCCTAACAGAATGTCCCTCTCAATTAGGACTCTCCTAGCTAGAGTCCTAACAATGTCCCTCTCAATTAGGACTCTCCTAGCTAGAGTCCTAACAAACCGCCCATGACAGGAGGTGGCATTGCCTAGAGGCTCAGTCTTCGAGCTCTACTAGGTGGTGCAACCGCCCCAGTCAGGCGGTGCAACCGCCAGATCCCGAAATTTCGGGAATTGACAATTTTGAGCTCCAAATTCAAACGGGGTTGGGGCCTATAAATACCCCACCCTTTCAGCACTGAACGGCACCTAGAAACCACCGAAATTCTGATTTTACTTTATGATTTTTAGAGCTCAAAAGTGTTGTATGAGTTGAAAGTTCTTCTTCCTCTTTTCTTCCAAGTTCTAATCTATTAAGAGAGGAAAGGAAATTCTGTAAGGGTTGTCTCCTAAGCCCGTCACAAGGAGTGAAACTGTAAAAGGGTGGTTGGCTTTCGCCTATTGAAGGAAGGCCTCTAGTTGACGTCGGTGACCTCGTTGGTGGAGGAAGCCAAATTTGGAGTAGGTCAAAATTGACCGAACCACTCTAAATCTCGGTTTGCATTTACTTTGAGCATCTTATCTTTACTGCAAACCTCCTCAATAGCTTACTGCCTTCTGTGCTTTTACGAACGTGTTTCAAAGTTCAGTGCTTTTCGAATCGGCGTTTAGACGCAAATTAGTTTCATCGTACGACATCATATTTCAGTTTACGCTTACATTCTGATTTCCATCATAACTGCAAATTGCCTTTATGATTTTTAACTGCATCTTGCTTCATCTCAAGTTAAAGTGGTTTATGAATCGGCTTTTATACCAAAATCGCTTTTATCGTACGAACTTCATATTTCAGTTTGCGCTTATATTCTGATTTCCATCATAACTGCAAACTGCCTTCATAGATTTACTTTAATGTCATCTCGCTTGATCTTAAGTTAAAGTAATCTTAGAATCGGCTTTCACACCAAAATCGCTTTTATCGTACGAACGCAGTTTTAATAGTAGAAAGATTTCTGCTGCACTAATTCACCCTCTTAGTTCTCTTGATCCTAACAATTGGTATCAGAGTAGGGTTAACTCTCAAACGGATTAAAACCCAAGAGAGATGGCATACGCCGGAAACCAAGAGGGCCATTCTATTACACGCCCACCCATGTTCAATGGGACGGACTATGGATTTTGAACTTTGGAATCTTGTCGAAAATAGATTTTCGAAGTCTTCTCTTCCAATGATCGATTGGAATGAATTGGAGAAGAAGGCTTTCACTCTTAATGCAAAGGCTATGAATGTCTTATTTTGTGCACTTGATAAAAACGAGTTCAACCGTGTGTCGGTTTGTGAAACCGCATTTGATATTTGGCACACACTCGAAGTGACTCACGAAGGCACAAGTAGAGTGAAAGAGTCAAAAATCAATCTTTTGTTACATTCTTTTGAACTTTTCCGGATGAAACCGAGTGAGACTATTGGCGACATGTTTACCCATTTCACGGATGTCGTCAATGGTCTAAAAGGACTCGGAAAAAGTTTTTCGGATTTTGAGCTCGTAAATAAGATTCTAAGATCCCTTCCTAAGAGTTGGGATCCTAAAGTCACTACTATTCAAGAGGCGAAAGATCTAAACAACTTCCCTCTTGAAAAACTAATCGGGTCATTAATGACCTACGAGATGACTTGCAAAGCTCATAAAGAGCAAGAAGACATCCTTCCAAAGAACAAGAAGGATATGGCACTTAGAACTTCAGAAGACCACTTGAGAGAAAACTCAAGTGATGAGGACTATGACGATGACTTGGCACTTCTAACAAGAAAATTTAAAAAATTTATTAAAAGAAACAAGTTTAAGAATGACACAAAAAATAAACTTGAACCCAAGAAGGACCAAGTTATTTGCTACGAATGCAAAAAGCCGGGACACTACAAAAGTGATTGTCCCCAAGTCAAAAAGAGAACATAAACGAGGAAGGCGCTCAAAGCAACGTGGGATGACTCGAGCGTGTCCGAAGAAGAGGAGTCCAACACCGAGCAAGTTGCTCATTACGCCTTAATGGCCATCGGAGAGGAGGTAACGAATTTAATAGATGCAGATTTATCAATTGATGAATTATTAAATGCCTTCCATGACTTATTTGATGAATATAAGATTATTAGTAGAAAATATAAATTGCTAAAAAAGGAGCATGATAGTCTTACTTGTAATTTCGATAAGTTAAAAACTGAATATCATGATAGTTTAGGTTCATGCATAAAATGCCATGATCTAGAAACTCTCCAAAAGGAAAACTTGTTATTTAAGGACACCTTGAAAAAATTCGAGGTTGGTAGCAAGTCCTTGAACACGATCCTTGCAAACAAGGGTCACATTCCCAAACGAAGTGGAATCGGATTTGTGAGAAGTCCTTACCAAAATCCAACTACCTTCATAAAAGGCCCCATCTTACATGTTCGACACCAAAGCAAATGCAACTTTTGTTGCAAACTTGGACACAAATCGCATTATTGTCCATTCAAGAAAATTAGTCTAAACAGATTAATTTGGGTTCCTAAAGGAACCATGATAAATTCTATGCAACATGATAAAAAATATAGATCTATTTTTGAGGCACCCAAAAGCAAATGGGTACCTAAAGATCATCCTTTCTTGTAGAAACCTATACCATCGCAAGTTAGGAGCAAGAGATGGTACCTTGATAGTGGATGCTCAAGGCATATGACCGGAGATCCATCTCAATTCTCTAAGCTCACTAGCATAGATGAAGGCTAAAATCATTGGCAACAACAAGGAACCATAGGTAAAATCATTGGCAACAAGGAACCTTCGGAGACAACAACAAGGGTAAAATCATTGGCAAAGGAACCATAGGTAACAAATCCAACTTCTTTATTGAAGATGTTTTGTTAGTTGATGGTTTAAAACATAACCTCTTGAGCATTAGTCAATTATGTGATAAAGGATATATTGTCATATTCGAATCTAATGCTTGCATCATTGAAAAACCATACAAAAACACGTCTATGATTGCATTAAAAAAAAATAACGTACACACTATTGAACTTATAAAAAAAAACATATACACTATTAACATCAATGATTTGTGTAATGAAATGTGTTTTTCGGTTTTGAATGAGGATGCTTGGCTATGACATTGAAGATTAGGTCATGCTAGCATGAAACTAATCACTCAAATATCATCTAAAGAACTTGTAAGAGGAATTCCTCATATCAAGTTCATCAAAGATAATGTATGTGATGCTTGCCAATTAGGTAAACAAATTAAGAGTAGTTTCAAATCTAAGAATCAAATAAGCACCTCTAGGCCCTTACAATTGATCCATATGGACTTGTTCGAACCAATCTCTACATCAAGCCTAGGAGGTAGCAAATAAGCCTTCATCATTGTGGATAACTATTGCAGATACACATGGACTTACTTCTTAAAACAGAAAAATGAATGCTTTAAATATTTTACCAAGTTTTGTAAACTTGTTCAAAATGAGAAAGGTTCTATGATTTCGTCAATTAGAAGTGATCACGGTGGTGAATTTCAAAACCATGATTTCCAAGAATTTTGTGAACTCAATGGATACATTCATAATTTCTCTACTCCAAGAAATCCTCAACAAAATGGAGTAGTAGAAAGAAAAAATCAAAATTTACCAGAAATGGTAAGAACCATGTTGAATGAACATAGCCTACCCAAATATTTTTGGGCCGAAGCCGTAAACACTGCATGCTATATTTTGAATAGAGTTCTAGTAAGACCCTTACTTACTAAAACTCCCTATGAGTTATGGAACAACAAAAAACCCAATGTTTCATAGTTTCAAGTCTTTGGGTGTAAGTGTTTTATCTTGAATGAAAAAGATAACTTAGGAAAATTTGATGCTAAATCTGATGAAGGAATCTTTCTTGGTTATTCTTCGATTTCTAAAGCTTTTCGTATCTTCAATAAAAAAACCTTAATTATTGAAGAATCCATTCATGTTGTTTTCAATGAGATTTCCGAAATCAGGAAAAACGATTTTGATGATGATGTTAATTTTAATTCCTTGAATTTAAATGAAACCCCGACTCCAACTAGCAACTTGGATGCATCCACTTCCGAAACATCCTTACCCAAGGATTGGAAGTATGTAGATGCTCATCCTAAGGAGCTAATCTTAGGAGACACATCAAAGGGGGTTCAAACACGTTCTTCTCTTAAAAATTTTTGTTCCAACGCCGCTTTTCTCTCCCAAATTGAACCCAAATGTGTTGACGAAGCCATGAAAGATGATTCATGGATTATCGCAATTCAAGATGAATTAAATCAATTTGAGAGAAATGAGGTGTGGAAGCTTGTTCCTAGGCCAAATGACCATTTAGTTATTGGTACTAAATGGGTTTTTAGAAACAAGCAAGATGAATATGGTATCGTGGTTAGAAACAAGGCTAGATTAGTGGCCAAAGGTTTCAACCAAGAAGAAGGTATCGATTACGAAGAAACCTTCGCTCCTGTGGCTCTATTAGAAGCCAAAAGGATGCTCCTTGCCTACGCTAGTAGTAATAATTTTAAGTTGTTTCAAATGGATGTTAAAAGCGCTTTTCTTAATGGCTTTATTTCCAAAGAAGTCTATATTGAACAACCTCCTGGATTTGAAAATAATAGCATCCCTAATCATGTGTTTAGATTAACTAAAGCTCTCTATGGTTTAAAACAAGCTCCGAGGGCTTGGTATGAGAGACTTAGTTCTTTTATTATTGAAAATAATTTCACAAAAGGCAAGGTTGATACTACATTGTTCATCAAGAATTTTGAAAATAATTTTCTCATTGTTCAGATTTATGTTGATGATATTATCTTTGGTTCTACGAATGAATCTCTTTGTGAATCTTTTGCTAAAACTATGAGTCTTGAATTTGAAATGAGTTTAATGGGAGAATTAGCATTCTTCTTAGGCTTACAAATCAAACAACTAAGCAATGGCATCTTTATTAGTCAAACTAAATATGCTATGAATTTGCTAAAAAAGCTTAATATAAATAGCTCAAAAGCTATTAACACTCCTATGAGCACCTCCACTAAGTTAGAAATTGATGAAAGTGGAGAAAGCTTCGTTCAAAAAACTTATAGGGGCATGATAGGAAGTTTACTTTACCTCACTACAACTAGACCAGATATCATGTTCAGTGTAGGACTTTGTGCTAGATTTCAATCAAACCCTAAGATATCTCATCTCAAAGCAATTAAAAGAATACTTAGATATCTTAATGGTACCATAAATCTAGGATTATGGTACCCAAAATCAAAGAATCTTGAGTTAATTGCTTATGCTGATGCGGACTTTGCAGGCTGTAGACTAGATAGAAAAAGCACATCAGGAACATGTCAATTTTTAGGACATGCCTTTGTTTCCTGGTCATCTAAGAAATAAAATTCGGTTGCACTATCAACAACCGAAGCTGAATATATTGCAGCAAGTGCATACTGTGCACAAGTTGTATAGGTGAAAAACACCTTAGAAGATTATAAAGTCCATCTTAAAAATATTCTCATTAAATGTGATAACACAAGTGCAATATGTTTAACAAAGAATCCTATACAACACTCAAGAACAAAACATATTGATATTAGACATCACTTTATACGAGATCATGTTACTAATCATGATGTAATCATAGAGTTCATTGACACTAAACATCAACTAGCTGATATTTTTACAAAACCTCTAAGTTAAGAACAATTTGATTTCATAAGAAGAGAATTAGGAATGTTGATGTGTCCGAATACATAAACTTGTTGAAATTATTTTTCGGACTTTATTGATTGATTGATCAATTTCACTTAATTGCTATGATGATTTTACACAATTACATGTTAGAAATTATATGTATGAATATAAAAATTTCCATGATGATAAGCATGTTTTGTCTTCATGATCATATTTGAAAATCAATAGCACAGTCTCGTCCGAATGCATGAAAGTCTTAATTTCGTTTTCGGATTCTCTTAAAAATCGGAGTTTCTCGATACATTATCCTCTTCCGGACTTAATAAAGCATATGTTATAATGAGTTTAATTCTCATCATTGTTGACATATGAAATACATCTCTCATACACCCATGTGAAGAATATTCTTTAAAGAAATGGATTTAATAAAATGATTCCTGACTATATGAATGATAGTGTTTTTACTAACAAGGATTCATTTCTAATACATATCTTGATCCTTGTGAAAATGAAGCAAGATTTAATCTCTCATCAATTTTAACTTCATTTAAAGTAAACTCACAAATAGATAGTAGAGATGCGGGGTAAAAACAGAATTGATATCTCCATGTCACGGTTGCATAATTGACTCACTATTGAAAATGACATGAACCTAGTAAAGGCATCAAACTTATGCTCAAAATTCGCTTATATTGTTCTCCAAGTGTCATAATTACCATGCTTTTTGTTGATGACAAAGGAGGAGAAATATATGAGTATTAATGCCATGCTTGCATCACCAAGAGATATATGAATTGATGCTATGATTGCTATAATTTGCATTATGCCTTGTTTGTATCATGTAATGATATCAAAATCTTACTTCGCAGTTTTACATGTTGATATCTTACAATATGATTAATTGCTACTATTACCATCATTCAAACTTGTAATGTAAAATTTAAAAATGAATGTCAAGCCTTGACATCATCTTCAGAGAGATACATCATGATGGGAATCATGATGGGAGTATTGATAAGTTTAAATGATTTTAACTTATCAATATGTCTCTTGAATTCAATGGTTTTGAATTCAAGATTGACTTATCTCAAGTATGACATATAGATAGGGGGAGTTAAGGTTAACTCCATTATCAATTGATTGTCATCATCAAAAAGGGGGAGATTGTTGAATCTCGGATTTTGATGATGAAGTCAATTGTCATTTGTTATCTAATCTATATGTTGAGATAAGTGTGCAGGATTAACTACGATGAAAATAAGATATGCAGTAGGAGTTGCACCGGAGTCAAGACAATGATCACGTTGGGAGTTCGAGAGTTCGACGGAAGTTCAGACAGTCATCAGAGGTTTTGCGGGAACAAATCCGAGAAGTCCATGAGCTTGCCAAAGAAGCTCGTCGGAACTCGCCAAGTGGATCGTTGCAAGTCCAGGAGTTTGCCGGAAGTCCGCAGGATCATCACCGAGGGTTCATCGGATGATCGACGGAAGTTCGCCGGAAGCTCGCCGGAAGAAACGATTGACGCACCGGAGCAAGTTGCAGTAAATATCTTAGGAAATATTGTAGTTAGCACAATGATTAAGTTAGAAATAGGAGGTGATCCCATTAACTTAATCTTGGGGCAATTGGGCCCCTGAAAAACCCAAATTGGGCCGAATGGATCAACCCATTCGGACCCTGATTTCTGCCAGGCGGTTCAATTGCCTCAGTCAGGCGGTGGCACCACCTGAGCTCAGTCTTCGAGCTCTGGCAAGAGGTTCAACCGCCCCTGACAGAGGTGGCACCGCCTGGGCTCGGTCTTCGAGCTCTGGCAGGAGGTGCAACCGCCCCTGACAAGAGGTGGCACCGCCTAGAGGCTCAGTCTTCGAGCTCTGCTAGGCGGTGCAACCGTCAGATCCCGAAATTCCGAGAATTGACAGTTTTGAGCTCCAAATTCAAACTGGGTTGGGGCTTATAAATACCCCACCCTTTCAGCACTGAAAGGGCACCCAGAAACCACCGAAATTCTGATTTTACTTTATGATTTTTAGAGCTCAAAAGTGTTGTATGAGTTGAAAGTTCTTCTTCATCTTTTCTTCCAAGTTCTAATCTGTTAAAAGAGGAAAGGAAATTTTGTAAGGGTTGTCTCCTAAGCCCGTCAAAAGGAGTGAAACTGTAAATGGGTGGTTGACCTTTGCCTATTGAAGGAAGGCCTCTAGTTGACGTCGGTGACCTCGTCGGTGGAGGAAGCCAAAAGTGGAGTAGGTCAAGATTGACCGAACCACTCTAAATCTCGGTTTGCATTTACGTTCAGCATCTTATCTTTACTGCAAACCTCCTCAATAGCTTACTGCCTTCTGTGCTTTTACGAACATGTTTCAAAGTTCAGTGCTTTCCGAATCGGCGTTTAGACGCAAATCAGTTTTATCATACGAACATCATATATCAGTTTGCGCTTACATTCTGATTTCCATCATAACTGCAAACTTCCTTTATATCTTTGCTTTAACTGCATCTTGCTTCATCTCAAGTTAAAGTGGTTTATGAATCGGCTTTCATACCGAAATCGCTTTTATCGTACGAACGTCGTATTTCAGTTTACGCTTATATTCTAATTTCCATCATAATTGTAAACTGCCTTCATAGATTTACTTTAACATCATCTCGCTTGATCTTAAGTTAAAGTAATCTTAGAATCGGCTTTCACACCGAAATCGCTTTTATCGTACGAACGCAATTTTAATCTTAGAAAGATTTCCGCTGCACTAATTCACCCCCCCCCCCCCCCTCTTAGTACTCTTGATCCTAACAAAAAGAACACAATTACTTGCTATGAACACAAGAAGAAGGAAGCAATCTTGGACGAAACAAACTCATCCGAAGATGAAGGACAATCCAACAAAGGCGAGGTGACAAACTACGCCTTAACGGTTTTCGACAATGAGATAAAATACTCAAATGAAACCCCCTTAGTTTATCTAAAAATAACATGATGCTTTGCATGAGTTATTTTTAAGTTTGCTTAGAAAAATTATTTTTCTAGAAAATTTCATGTTTAATAATGTAATGAATAATGCTTAAATAAAAATTTTAGGAATCATGCTTATCCTTCTAATAATGATCATGAAAATTATATGTTTTATGAATAAAATATTAGATTTAAATCTAATGATAATCCTATGTATATTTTTTTAAGAAGAAATAATGTGTATCTTGATGATTTCCGATTTTGATTGAAACCATACTTGATATCTTAATGAAAATGTTAAGAGATTTGATATCATGCTTAATATGAATCTATGCATGATGATTTGAAGAAATGATAATTTTTGGATAATTTATGACTTATTGATCTTGATGGTTTTTATGATGAAATTTATTTTTCGATGCTAAACGATTGATGCATGTTCTGATTTGGCATAAAAATACAAAGGCATGCTTGTATGAAACTAACAACTTAAAATGAAACATCTCTATCTTATCAAGTTTTGAATAAGAGATTGAAATATATATTTATATTATTTTGAATCTCTTGAACTATGAAAGTGATTTTCATGATTTGATGATTTAAATTTGAATAATTTTTTTTTTGTCCAAATCATGATCTCGATTCCTTGATATTTACAAATTAAGATTTATTATGAATCACGATTTTTTTTTAATCATTCTCCTATGATTCTACTTGGTATTTTCTGAAGAGGAGATTTTCTAGATGAATCATGTTTTTTCATAATTATAATTTTTATGATTCATAATGAATTGAGAGATATTATAAATGAATCGAGATCGTTTATGTGTTCTCTCATGACATCTTTTTGCTATAAGAATGTCTTCATCTATATCATGATCTTGAATTCTCGATATTGATACTTTAAATTTTTTTATGAATCAAGATCTTGTTTTTGAACTCCCATGTTTCCCTTTGTTATTTACTAAAAATAAGATTTGTCAAAGTGAATCATATCAATTGATATGCATGAATTGAGATCTTGTTCTCCTACTATTCTTTTTGCTATTCAACAAAAAGAAGACTTATTCTAATAAACCATGATATGCTACTTGACATCTTTTAAGGTTTATGACTTGGATTTTATTATGTAAAATTCCTTGTATTCATGAAGTATATCTCATCACCAAGTTCTTCTTAGTATTCTTCATATGATGATATGGATGCGTGCAATACTTATGATTTTATTATGATGATGTATTTGATGTATTGCATATCATGTATGAGAATTATGATTAAAATTGCATTGACATGAATTAAATTTAAATTCAAGTTTTATCTCAATTATGACATATTGAAATAAGAATGATACTTTATTTTTGTCATAATTTGAAATTTGATGAATTGCACCATTGTTTTGTTATTCCTCTCCTTTTGCCATTGACAAAGGGGGAGAAAGAATTTCTAGTATGCACATCATGAAAAGAGGCAAACTTGTTAGCTTGCACAAGTCAAGAAGATGATATGTTAGCTTGCTCATCTCAAAAGAGATGCAAAGATTTCTAACTTGCATATTTCAAGAAGCAAAAGTTGCCTTCTTGAATATCTTAAATATTGCTAGCTTACATGATGTAAAACTCAAAATTTTTGCTTGCTTGCAATGATGATAAAACTTGAGATTTATTATATAATGATTTGAACTTGGATGTCTAAAAACACTTGCTAGTTGCACTTCTCCTTCTTGTTGATGACAAAGAGGGAGAAGTATGATGTTATGCATAAGTTTATGATAATATGTTACTTGGATTTTTGAATCCAAGAGTCTCTATCAATATAGAATATTGATAGGGGGAGTTTGTTTAAGCTCTATCATCAATTGGTTGTCATCATAAAAAAAAAAAAGATTGTTGAATCTCGGATTTTGATGATGAAACCAATTGATAAGTATTTATGAATTGATCTACATTTTGAGTGACGCAGGATGCTTCGATCAGGCTGAGACAATTAAAGCAGGAAGAATCATGTTGAGTAGGTGGAATATGTTAGAAGATTGTACGTCTAGCCGGAGGATTGGATAACGTATCAATAGAAGGTTTTAGACCATGGATTCGGGAATCGGGCTAAGAAGAGCGGATATTGCACTAAGGATATCGGTGTTGCAGAGTCAATTGGCTGATTTGGCAATAGGCCGCAAGGGAGGACGATGCGCCGAAAAATCGGACGAAACGTCGATGGACCAATGACATGCTGGATAACATGATTCAAGCTTAGTAATAATTGTCTAGATCGAAGTGTATTTTTACATATACGGGATTAACTATGATAGCAAGCCATAAAGAAAAATGAAGTCTGAGAGTCAAGAATGCGATTTCATTGGGAGTTCGAGAGTTTGTCGAAAATTCGGACGTTCGTCGGAAGTTCGGACGTTCGTCAGAAGTTCTGCAGGAACCAGCCGAGAAGTCTCGGAGCTTGCCAGAGAAGCTTATCGGAACTCACCAAGAAGATTGTTTTGAAATCCAAGAGCTTTATAGGAGTCTGCCGGAACATTACCGAGAGATCGTCGGAAGTTCGCTAGAAGCTCGCTAGAAGAAACTAGGCTTACGGACTTGTTTAGCTTACGAAATGTCTTAGAATTCATAGTTAGCACATAATTGGGATTAGATTTGGGCCAACCCAATTAGGGGCCAGTTGGGCCCATATAAGGATTGTGTTTGGCCCAATGAAAGGCCCAAATAGTGACCTAAGAAGTGGCAACGTCGTGGCACAGTCTTTAAGATTGTGTCAAGCGGTGGTACCGCTTGTCTAGGCGGTGGTACCGCCCAATGGCCTAGTGCTAGGAGGTGGTACCGCTAGACTGGGCGGTGGTACCGCCCAATGCAATGTTAGTGTCAGACTGACACTAGCAGTGGTACCGCACAGCATAGGCAGTGATACTGCCCGAACCAAGGAAACCCGTGATGACATGTTTCTAGGTTTCAAGTTTGAATCAACTTGAGGCCTATAAATACCCCTCTTATCCCTGGTTAAGACATACAAGCATAGAGAATTTAAAGAGGGAAAAATAATATTATAATCTCTTGTGAGAATCCTCCTCTTCTAGTTTAAGTGTAAGAATAGTTTAAGCGAGGAGTGACTGCTTGTAAGAGTTGTCTCCTAAACCTGATAAAAGGAGAAGAGGGGTGTAAGAAGGAGGTTGATCTTAGCCTATTAAAGGAAGATCGATAGTGGATGTCGGTGGCCTCGATGGAAGAGGAATCGGAGGAGTGGATGTCGGTCATGCTGACCAAACCACTATAAATCGGTTTGCATTTTTGTTTTGCTATTTATCTTAACTAGAAACTGTCTTCCTTGCTTTACATCAACTACACTTCCATATGCTTTCAATTTAAAGATCTTTCCGAAACGATTTTCATCAAAATCAGATTTTATCGTATGAATGTTTTTGAAACTGATATAATTTTTACCTTTGTACTAATTCACCCCCCTTTTAGTGCCGACTCTTTTCCTAATATAGGTTACTCGAGAGGGACATCGAGATAACCAGACAGACTGGTGTGCTATATACATATCCATATTATAGAGGCAACTAGTCTCATGGCTGCTCGTTTGGGGACATTAGGGCTACAATGCATATGCTCATTAGAGAATAAGTTTATTGATTAATCTGCTCATGGAATGCTTGATGGTTGATGATGCCTTATTGTTAGATAGCGATTCTATTATCCTAGTGGTGTATCTAGCCCTTAGACTTGAGACACCAAGAATGTCCTATTTGGGTACTTCATTCTTTGATACTAGACTTATAGGCCTGAAAGTTTCAGATCTAGCACCATCGGTCATTGAGAGTGGCAGCCAACCTTTAGAGGACTATTGAGTATTGATAGAGGATCATCTACTCTCGGTGTCGTGAGAGGAATATCCCACGTGTTCTTGCTTAGACAAATCCTTGGCAAAGGTCATTCGGATTAAGAGACAAAGAGTTCTCTAGGAGAATCCGATTAGGGCGAGTCTCGGGTAGAAATTGTATGGGCTTGACAATACCATACCTAGTATACAGTCTCTAGGATATTAGATAGATGAGAGACTATAGATACATAGTAACTAAGGATATATAGGTCTAATGGATTGGATTCCCCTGTATCGTCTATGGACTGTGGTATAGTGGCCTAATACGTCCGCAGTTAATGAGTCGAATGAATTTTTATGGAGATAATAATTCACTAAGCTAAAAGGAATTCTGACAGGTATGACTTGTTAGGATCAAGAGCACGAAGAGGGGGGGGGGGTGAATTAGTGCCGCGGAAATCTTTCACTATTAAAATCGAAAGCTGCGTTCGTTTGATAAAAACGATTTCGATGTAAAAGCCGATTCTAAGATTACTTTAACTTAAGATTAAGCGAGATGACATTAAAGTACATCTACGAAGGCAATTTGCAGTTTATGATGAAAATCAGAATGCAAGCGTAAACTGAAATGCGACGTTCATACGATAAAACTGGTTTACGTCTAAATGCCAATTTTGAAGATACTGAACTTTGAGATACGTTTTATAAAAGCACAGAAGGCAGTTTGCAGTTATGATTGAAATCAAAACGTAAACGTAAACTGAAATGTAATGATCGTACGAAAAAGCCGATTTACGTCTAAATGCAGATTCGAAAAGCTCTGAACTTAGAAACTCGTTCGTAAAAGCGCAGAAGGCAGTAGCTATTTAGGAGGCTTGCAGTAAAGATAAAATGCTCAAAGTAAATGCAAACTGAGATTTAGAGTGGTTCGGTCAATCTTGACCTACTCCACTTTTGGCTTCCTCCACCGACGAGGTCACCGACGTCAACTAGAGGCATTCCTTCAATAGGCGAAGGCCAACCACCCTTTTACAGTTTCACTCCTTTTGATGGGCTTAGGAGACAACCCTTATAGAAATTTTCTCTCCTCTCTTTACAACTCAAAACTTTGAAGAACAGAGGGAGGAGAACTTTTGGCCTTTACAACAATTTTGAGCTCTAAGAATCACAGAAAAGGATCAAGATTTCGGTGTTAGTTCATGCCCTTTCAGTGCTGAATGGGTGGGGTATTTATAGGCCCCAACCCAGTTCAAATTTGGAGCTCAAAACTGTCAATTCCTGGAATTCCGGGATCAAGCGGTTGCACCTCCTGATTGGGGTGGTTGCATCGCCTGGCAGAGCTCGAAGATTGAGCCTCTGGGCGGTGCCACCTCTATCAGGGGCGGTTGCACCTCTCTGCTAGAGCTCGAAGACCGAGCTCAGGCGGTTGCACCTCCTGACTGGGGCGGTTGCACCGCCTGCCAGAGCTCGAAGACCGAGCTCAGGCGGTGCTACCTCCTGTCAGGGGAGGTTGCACCGCCCAGTCTCGCTCGGAGACTAAACCCAGGCGGTGCTACCTCCTGGCTGGGGCAGTTGCACCGCCCGGTCTCCCTGGGAGACTTAGCCAAGGCGGTGCTACCTCCTGGCTTGGGCGGTTGCACCTCCCACAGCAATCGGATCACCTCCCATTTCTAACTTAATCATTGTGCTAACTACGATAAATCCTAAGACAATTTCTGCAGCTTGCTCCGGTGCGTCAATCGCTTCTTCCGGCGAGTTTCCGGCGAACTTCCGTCGATCATCCGATGAACCCTCGGTGATGCTCCTGCGGACTTCCGGCAAACTCCTGGACTTGCGACGATCCACTTGGCGAGTTCCGACGAGCTTCTTTGGCAAGCTTATGGACTTCTCGGATTTGTTCTCGCAGAACCTTCGACGATTGTCCGAACTTCCGTCAAACTCTCGAACTCCCAACGTGATCATTGTCTTGACTCCGGCGCAACTCCTACAGCATGTCTTACTTTCATCGTAGTTAATCCTGCACATGTAAACAAAACTTCGATCGAGACAATTAATCCTAAGCAATTAACCAAGTTGTCCGGCATGTCATTGGTCCCTCGACGCTTCGTCCGATTCTTCGGCGCATCGTCCTCTCCTACAGCCTATTGCCCAATCGGCCAATTGACTCCGCAACTCCGATATCCTTGGCACAATACCCGCTCTTCTTGGCCCGATGCCTGAGTCCACGGCCCGAAGCCTTCTATCGATACGTCGACCGATCCACCGGCCCGACGTCCAATTTTCTGACATGTTCCTCCGGCACAACATGATTTTCCTGCTTTAATTGTCTCATCCTGATCGAAGTATCCTGCGTCACTCAAAACGCAGATTAAATCATAAACATATATCAAGTAGTTTCATCATCAAAATACGAGATTCAACATGACTAACGACCTACTTGATATTAGACCTAGAGAGTCATATATATATTGTAGGTATTATGATAAGTAGAGGTTCGAATATGAGATATCTGTCAGAGCCCCTATCTTATTGCATATCTAATAAGCCCCTGAATTATTGGATCCTATGGATGAGATATAACAAGAGCCAATGAGAGATTATTAGATAGAGATCCACTAATCCAAGAGGCCTGGGTATTTGGATGAAGATCTAATACCCAATAGGATATGATCCATTAGGGTTAAGTTGACAAGGGACCTCTATAAATAGGAGGGAACCAAAGGCTCATAGGCTAGAGGTTTTTGGTTGCCACCTTATATTCTCCTCACCCCTTCTCCTCCTCAAATAGTAAGTGTGAAGTTTTGGGCAACGATTAGCGGAGCATCATCGTAGCTTTACTGTGTGGATCAGTGCGAGAGAGGAGGATGCTTGACCTCCTTCATCCTCTCCTATAAATCTACAGGGATTCAGTGTTATACGATCTCTCCAAGCAAAACACAACCTTTCATATATGTAGTTTTCAATTTTGTGGATTTTGCGCACCAATCTTTGCACGATGACGAACACCTTTTTGGGAAATATGAGAATTTTGTTTTCTATTCTTCCGCTGCACATATGATGTCGCCCCTAGATTTTCCTACAGTTGTATCAGAGCTAGGTAGTTCTTGCGAAAGATCGGTTTTAAACTACGTGTGTTGTCTTTTAGAAAAACTTTTGATGTCAAAATTTTTGACACAAAAGATGAAAGAGGGCAGCAACTATTACTACCCTCGCAGGTTGGCCAATGGCTGCTTGCAGCCTTGGCCGAGGCCTAGCCACCTGCATGCAAGTGGCCGACGGCCTGCAACCGAATGCCTACGGCTGGCAGCCTGCGTGCCCCCAGAAGGCAACCGCATGGGCGACGCCTACGAATGCTGCGATGCCCGCTCATGGGGGTAGCACCGCTTGCAAGTGGTTGCAGTGCCGCCTACGAGCATTGCGCCCATGGGCAAAGAAGCCGATAGGGGCAACAGCGCCTGTAGGCGCTGCACCCAAGGGTAGAAGTGCCCGCGAGGGTGGGGGTGGTAGCTTTTGCAACCACTGCGCCCGTGGGCAGAGGCACCTATGAGACCTGCGTCAGACACAACCAAAGGCGGCACCCTCGCCCCTTGTAGTGGCCATCGCCGGTAGGGTGGCAGCGGTGGGAACACAGCATGGATAAGGAAGGGGATTAGGGTTTTTGTGGGCAAAAGATAATTTTACCCCTAAGAATTTTAAAATTTTCGTGTTCTATCCTTTTTGTCCATATTACCAAAATGGCCTTCATAATTCAAGAAATTCCCTACATATCCTTAATTTCAGATAATATTAATTAATCAAAAATTTTAATTAATAATTATTATTATCTAGTAGTTCTACATGATGATGATATGTACATGTGATGTATGATGTGGACAGATGATCATGGACCGTATGATATGTGTACATATGATATGATTATTATTGTTATTAAGGCTTGCGAGTCTCTATTTTTCTCGTCTATTATCGAGCTTACGTGTCAATGATTAAGTTGTAATCACATGAGGAGGCATAGTGGGAGCATGGAAGCGATAGCGGGACCCATGAGATGGATGATTGCGATGCATGGAGATACGTCGAGATGTCGATAGAACCGACGAGGACGAGATGGACGATCATAGGGCATGAAGATGCACCACTATACACATAGATCATGATGTGAGTGATTAGGCCCACTGGCTCGGGCCTGATCTTAATGTTGAGCCCCTCGAGGCTCACCTATATCGCGATTCACTATCTTGCCTACAACATAGAGATGTCACCGGTGACCTGAGGACATGGTATACTTAGTCGAGTCCCTCGAGGGTATATCATCGAATCAGACTCATCTTGTAATGATGGTGTTGACTTAACCGAACATCTTGGTTGGTCCAGTCCCTCGAGAACATGGTGATTCGGAGGTCGAACAAGACGGGAATCACAAGAAGTTGTAATCGACAAGAGTTGCCTACCTTTCTAGCTTAGTATGATTGGTCGAGTCCCTCGAGGTTACACTACGACGCTGATTGGATCCCGATCCCCACTAGAAGTCTGTCAAAGACTTCCGTTTCATGTGTTGATTATGTTGTGTAACTTACCAATAAAATAATGGGAGCATATTAAGATAGAATTTTATATCTTGATTGTTTATTTTTGTAAAATCTGACTGTTATTTATTTCTGCTGCATCTTTATTTTTAGAAAATATCACTTTCAAATCCCTTATGTGGCATACTTGATATCAATCTCCTCACTAGTCAAAATTATACGAATTGGCTCTGTAACTTGAGGATTGTTCTTACGACGGAGAAAATCGTGTATGTCGTTGATATAGTGATGCCTAGGCCCAAGGAAGTGGCAAGCAAGGATAAGATCGCTCACTATATGAAGTACATAGACAACTCTACTCTTGCTCAGTGTTACATGTTGGGCTCCATGACTCCTGCGTTATAGAGACAACATAAAAAAGATTGATGCCAAATCCATTCTCCTACATGTTCGCAAACTGTTTGAGGAATATAGAAGGAATTAGCGATATGAAATATCCAAGAGCCTCTTCCATGCTAGAATGACTGAGAGGACACCGGTTCAAAACCATATCCTAAAGATGATTGAGTAGATAGAGAAACTCACATGTCTAGGAGTGGTCCTAAAGGATAGCTTATGTATGGATCTTGTGCTTCAGTCCCTAATAGATTTTTTTTTATAATTCATAATGAATTTTCATATGAATAAGCTTGAGGTGACTCTCCCTTTGCTCCTCCTCAATATGTTGAGGGAAGCAAAGAGCACTATCAAGAAAAAGAAGCCAGTTCTCTATACTAGTGAGACCATAAAGAAAAGGAAGGCAAAAAAGTCCCTAAAGAAGGGCAAGGGCAAGGGCAGATCGGGTAAAGAAAAGGTTGCTAAAAAGGATCCGACAAAGGACAAAGGCCAGCGCTTCTACTACGGCAAAGATGGGCACTAGAAGATGAACTACAAAGAGTACCTTTCAGAGAAGGTGAAATAAAAGCTTAGAGAAGCTTCGGGTACATTTATGATCTGTTTCCATTTGTCAGACTCTTATGATAACACATGAATATTGGATATCGGTAATGCTTATCATATTTATAATTTATTATAGGTTCTAGCAAGACCTAGGAGATTGACGAGTGGTGAGATGGACCCCAAGATGGGCAATGGAGCACAAGTTGTTACAGTAATTGTTGGCAAGGTCATCCTACATCTGCCTGGTAAAGCTAACTACATTGGATGCATGCTATTTGGTTCCTTCTATTATCAAAAATATTATTTCTATTTCATGATAGTTAGTGGATATAAATTAGTTTTTGTGAACAATGGTAGTTCAATATTATTAGATGATGAGATCATCATGAGAGGAACATTACATCATGGTTTGTTTATGCTAGACACTACTCCACATTTCATGAATGTAAGTGTGTCTAAGAGGAAACGAGATGAGGTGAATAGTGTATAGTTATGACATCGTAGGCTAGGTCACATCCATGAGAGAAGGATTCAAAAGTTGCTAAATGATGGATATTTAGATCCATTCTATTGAATCTCATATTTTGATGATGAAATTAATTGATAAAGTTATGATCTAATGTGTGTTTAAGTGACGCGGGACTAGCTTCGATCAGGGAAGATAAATCGATTAAAGTAGTAGAATCAATATTGGGCTAGAGTGGAATATGTCAGAAGATTATATGTCGAGCCAGAGGATCGGTCGTTGTGTCAGCAGAAGGCTTCGTGCCATGGGTTCGGACATCAGGCTTAGAAGAGCAGACATTGCACCAAGGAGATCGGAGTTGAGGATGTCAATATACCGATTGGGCAAAAGACCACAAAAGAAGATGATGTGCCGAAGGATTGGATGAAACGTCGATGAACCAATGATATGTCGGACAACATGTGATTAATGCTTTATAATAATTGTCTAGATCGAAGTAGTTTTTTCTTCTAATTGGGTTGGAATTATGCCAACTCATTTAGGAGGCCATTAGGCCTAAATCAGGGCTGAATTGGGCCTGCTATTTGGCCTATTCAATGTCTTATAGTAGGGTCTGGCGGTGGTACTGCCTATACACAATCTTCGAGACTATGTTAGGTGGTGGTACCACCCAGTGTTAGTGTTTGTTAGAACCCTTGCAGATTCTAAACTTGGGGTTGATCTCTTTAGGGGATCGGCTTCCTTGGAACTCTATAGGGGTTTTCCTCCCTCCAAGTTGCTGCTCAAAGGCTACAGAAAATATTCATCTATTGCTTATGAAAAGAGGTAGAATACATGACTATTTATAGGGCTTCTAAACCCTAACTCCTAATAGGACTCTTACTTAAGACTCCTACTCAAGACTCCTACTTATAACCAACTCCTAATATGACTCATACTCAAGACTCCTATTCCTTTACAACTCTTTATTCTTCTCTAAGAAATAACCTCCTAACCCTAGCCGACCACTTCATCTCTTTAATAGGGGTCGGCTTAGGTAGGTTTTACATGAATGTCCATCTCAATTAGGACTCTCCTAGCTAGAGCCCTAACAAACCCGCCCTCTTCAAATCAGCCTTATCCTCGAGGCTAACGATTCATGAATTTTGGGAATTTGATCTTCAAGTCATCATAGTTCTCCCAAGTGGCATCTTCTGTTAGTAGGTTTGCCCACTGTATTAGCAATTTAGTAGTGGATCGTCGTCGTTGAGTCATGATCCGTCGATCAATAATGGCACTTGGCTGAGTCTGAAGTTCTCTTTGGGTAGTCATATTTGGTGGGTGGCTTTGGGCTGTCTACAAGCACCTATTTATAACTTCCATCTAGCCGTCGGTTTGTGGGTGATATGTCATACTCCTTTTCAATTTAGTACCCTGCATATAGAATAACTTTGTCCAAAATCTGCTCGTGAAGATGCAAGTAGAATTTATCATAAGCACAATGCGTCCCTTATAGTGTAATTCTTTTGAGTCCTAGTTGTAATGAGCCATGGGGCTTGGTGCTTCCTCCAATTTTTTTATAATCTTACTAGTCTCTGAATCTTCCTGTCATTCCATCTTAATATCCTTAAGAAAGTCGCTGGTCGAAAGTGAAACGGCCGAAACTTCAACTTGCTCGGGTAGTTGCGAAAGCGCATATGCAAGAACATTCTCTTTCGCCTTTTTGTAAGTTATTTCATAATCAAATCCAAGAAGTTTTACTACCCATTTTTGCTGCTCAGGGGATGAGATTTTTTGGTCCAAAAAGTACTTAAGGCTTTTATGGTCGGTTTTAATTTGAAATCGTCGGCCAATCAAGTAGGGTCTCCACCTCGTTGCTGCGCACACAATGGCGAGCATCTCCTTATCATATGTTGACTTATTTTGATGGGAGGGAGATAATGCCTTGCTAGTGTATATGAGTGGTCGACCATCTTGCATGAGAATGGCTCCAATTCCGACTCCAGATGCGTCGGCCTCAATAATGAAGGGTCGGTTGAAATCTGGTAGTGTTAGCACCGACGTCGTCGTCATGGCTGCCTTAAGTTTGTCGAAGGCAGCGGAGGCTCTGTCTAACCATTGGAAATATCTTTTTCCAGTAAGAAAGTAAGTGGTGCATTGATCTTTCCATAGTTTTTCATGAACTTACAATAGTAGCCTATTAAACCCAGAAAGCCATGTAGCAATTTTATGTTCATCGGGGTAGGCCAGTTTTACATTGCTTCAATTTTGAAGGGGTCTACTGTCACACCTTCCTCTGATATGATATGCCCAAGATATTCCATCTTCTGTTGAAGAAAGCAAAAATTCGTAGTGGTTGTTGTGTGTTCAAAAGGTGGTTTTCGGTATGTCTTCTTCGCACACTCATATTTGATGATACCCAGATCAAAGGTCCAGCTTTGTAAAAATTTGTGCTCCCTTTCATCAAGCAATTCATCTGCTATTGGAATAAGGTATTTGTCCTTGATGGTTATGCCATTGAAAGCTCGGTAATCAACGCATATTCACCATGTTCCGTCCTTCTTGCGTACAAGTAGCACCGGTGAAGAATAGAGGTTGCAACTTGGCTGAATAACTCTTGTTTCGAGAATCTCTTTTACAATCCTTTCTATTTCATCCTGCTGGAAATGTAGATATTGATATGGCCAAGTATTTGCTGGAGGTTTGCTGTTTAGAAAGTTATTAGTACTGCCCATGTCGATGAGAATAGTGATCGGTTATTGTTTGAGAAGGCCTCCAACTTTCATCGTTTGCGGGTTTGAGTAGCCGGCTAGTGTATGTTCCGTAACTTCGGTCGATTGTGGCTCTTCTTCTACATCTTCTTCTTCATGTTCAAGACTCTCTTCTGGATGTTCAATGACCTCTTCTTCTATTGGCTCAATCATAAGAAGTCTCCCTTTATTACAGCGATGCTCACGGCTCCACGACTCGTCACAATGCCAACATAACCCCTTCGTATATCGCTCCTGAAGCTCTTCTCTTATTAACCTCTTTGGTGTAGGGACTTGGTCGATAGTAGGGGGGACTAAGGGCTTCAATATTACTGGTTGAGGAGCAACCCTAGTCCTCTGAGTTTCATGGTTCAATTGCTCCTCTTGATGTCGTGCGAAAGAGATGGCTGCCATAAGCGTATATGGTTGTCGCGCTTTAACTTCTCCTTGGATCTCTGGCTTCAAGCCCTCAATGATGGTCCTCAATAGCTGTTTTTGAGACCAATCACAAGTTTGATTAGATAACCTTTCAAACCTGGTTTGGTACTCTTGAATGGTAGAGGTTTGTCGGATCTTTGCTAGTTGTCCGTCAATATTCTCGTAATCGGTTGGTTTGAAGCGGATCAGCAGTCCTTCTTTAAATTTTCACCATAAAAGGACTCCATAAGTATGTTCAAACCATTCAAACCACTGTATAGCATCCCTTTCAAGATGTATAGTTGCAATTTTCACCATAGATGCATCCACGGTTTTATGGTACCGAAAATATCGCTCCGCGCACGAGATCCAACCAATCGGGTCTCCTTCTTCCCATCTAGGGAAATCTACTCTCATGCATGGATAGCTGGGGTTGGTCATAGAGCTTCCCCTCTCTTGGAAGTCATATCTTTGGGCTTGGTGCGATTGGACAAAGCTCTCTCCTTGATGTTATTTCTTCGGGCTTAGTGGTTGACCCAATCTGAGTTCGGTAAAGAGCGTCTGAATCTTATCCTCCATTCGCACCTCAAAGGCTTCGAATTTAGCATTGATTACCTCCTTAGATGCCATAGTATATGCCGCCAAATCTGTGATGTTAAGATCTCTCTTTTGTTGTTGGGTTAAAGGCATGTATTGGTTGAGAGAGGTGATGGTCGAAAGGGTTGGTAGATCGGTGGATGTAGGCTACTGTTTAGGCTTGTTTTGTGGCTATTTTGGGTGCAGTTTGAGGGTATGGTTTAGTGAAGTTTTAGGGCTGTAGATGAAAGTTTTGGATCTATAGTAGATGATAGCAAAGGTTTGATAGAAATAAGTGGAAGTTACAGCAAGTATGTGCTGTCTTGTAAGAGTAGAATTATCGTCGAAGAAACAACGGTTTCTCGACGTAATTTCCACCAAAAACTTGAGAGAATTGAGGAGGGAATTGATAGAAAAATCACAGGCTATATGACAGCAAGGATATCTAATTTAATCAAGAAAATTTCGGCAGTATAACAGCAAGGAAATTGGTGCAAGTTGCGATTGCAGAATTCTCGTCGAGAAATTTCAGTGGGCTATGACGAAAATTTGCAGCAACACAAAATCATTTTTAGAGATGAATTTCTTAATAGATCCATCATAGATGGAAGTCAAGATGATCTGTGAAGTGTATAAGAAATTTCATTCAAAAAAGATTGCAAATAGATGGGTTAAGGCAACAATATGCGATTGAAATTTTCTGCGGCACAGATTTTTAAGTATAGCAGATTGGACGTAAAAGATCAGTGGTTTATATTAAGAATTTTTTGATGAAACCAAAGGGAATTCTACTGTTAGGAAGTGTCAAAGCTATCATAAAAATTTCGTAGAGATTTGGATAGAAACAACATAGTATCAAGATCAAACAAACAGTGCTATGCGGCTAAAATTTTACAGTGTAGATTTTCAAGTATAGCAGATTAGACGTAAAATATCAATGGTTTATATTGAGAATTTTTTGACAAAACCAAAGGAAATCTGCTGTTAGGAAATTTCAAAGATGTCATAAAAATTTCGTAGAGATTTGGATAGAAAAAACACAGTAGCAAGATCAAACAAACGGTGCTATACGGTTGGAATTCTGCAATGTATCTTTCATCGTAGAGATGAAAATTTTATGACGAAAAGTTTATGCAGCAATATAGGAATAATTTTTTTGGGATTTTCAAATAAGGATAACTAAATTGTAGCAGCAGTAAGGTAGAAAACCAGAACCTGTTGCAATTCACGGGGAGATCAAAGGATGATCTGTGGTGGTGGAGATGACGGCGGAATTTGGCAACGATCTCTTAAGCAATTATGGGAATTGCTTTGGGCGGTTGTGGAGGGTTGATGGATGGCTATGGAAGGGCAGCAAGATGCCATGAACGCTGCTCTGATACCACATGTTAGAACCCTTGCATATTCTAAACTTGGGGTTGATCTCTTTAGGGGATCGGCCTCCTTGGAACTCTATAGGGGTTCCTCCCTCCAAGTTGCTGCTCAAAGGCTGCAGAAAAGATTCATCTATTGCTTATGAAAAGAGGTAGAATACATGACTATTTATAGGGCTTCTAAACCCTAACTCTTAATAGGACTTTTATTTAAGACTCCTACTTCTAACCAACTCCTAATATGACTCCTACTCAAGACTCCTACTTATAACCAACTCCTAATAGGACTCAAGACTCCTACTTATAACCAACTCCTAATAGGACTCCTACTCAAGACTCCTATTCCTTTACAACTCCTTATTCTTCTCTAAGAAATAACTTCCTAATCCTAGCCGGCCACTTCACCTCTTTAATAGGGGTCGGCTTAGGTAGGTTTTACATGAATGTCCCTCTCAATTAGGACTCTCATAGCTAGAGTCCTAACAGTGTTGTAGGTGGTAGTACCACATAGCACAAGCGGTGATACCGCTAGGACCCAGAAAACCTGAGATAAGACCTTTTTTGGCTTTATTTTTGAAGTAATTTGGGGTCTATAAATATCCAATATATTTCTGCTTGGCGAAGCATAAAATTGAATTAAAAAATAGGGAAATAATCCTCGTGAAAAAAGTTATAAATCTCTCTTACTATAGAGTCACCTCTTTCTAGTATTTAGAAGTTCTTCTAAAGGGAGAAGTGAAGTCTAAATATAAAAGAGAGAAGTATAAAGGTTCTCTCCTGAACTTGTGCAAAGGAGAAAGAGTGTAAAAGGGTGGTTGATCTTCACCCATTGAAAGAAGATCTGTAGTGGAAGCCGATGGTCTCGAGTGAAGAGGATTTGGGAGTGGATGTAGGTCATGACGATCGAACCACTATAAAATTGGTGTGCCTCTCTTTCTCTACTTGTTTACTTATTTTCTAACTACTTTATCTGCTCAATACTACTCTTGCAAACATTTTAAGTTTAAACGTCTTTCCGATATGATTTCATCGAATGAAGTTTTGAATCAATATGATTTTATGAAAGCACTAATTCACCCCCCCCCCCAGTGCCACTTGGTCCTAACACATTCAATTATGAGTCATATGCAACTTGTGAGCCTTGCCTATATGGAAAATTGACAAACTCTCCATGTAATGGAACTAAAGAGAGAGCCACTAAGCTATTGGAACTTATACATAGTGATGCATGTGGTCCCATATCAACTCATGCCATAGGTAGTTACTCCTACTTCATTATTTTTACTGATGATATCTCAAGGTATGGACATGTATACTTGATGAAGTACAAGTCCGAGGCCTTCGAGAAATTCAGAGAGTATAAGAATAAAGTTGAGAACTAGACTGGAAAGAGTATCAATACACTTCGATCAGATCAAGGAGGTAAGTACTTCAGTACAGAGTTCACCCAATTCCTTAAGAACCATGAGATTCTATCCCAATGGACACCTCCTATATATCTTAGCTCAATGGTGTATTTGAAAGGAGAAATCATACACTATTACCCATCTCATTCTAGGGATACACCCTAGAGACCGCAGCTTACCTTCTGAACAGAGTTTCAACTAAGTCAGTAGTGTCTACACCATATGAGATATGGAAAGAGAAGTCTAATCTTAAGGTTGTTAAAATTTGGGGTTACCCTGCCCACGTTAAAAGACAACCCCGATAAGTTAGAATCTAGGATGGAGTGGTATAAGTTCATGGGATACCCCAAGAAAACTTATGGATATTATATCTATCACGCCGAGGACCAAAAGGTCTTTATAGCTAAGAGAGTGGTGTTCCTTGAGAAGGAACACATTCTTGGCAGAGACAATGGAAGTGTGATAGAGTTGAGCGAGGTTTGAGAACCTAGCTCAAGCATCACTCCACCGCCCGAGTCTATTCAGATATCTAGCATATAAGTTCTGACTTTACATAGGTCCGGTAGAGTATCACATCCTCCTAAGAGATATGTGAGACATATTAGAGGAGAGGTTGTTGAGGATATTGATTCTTAGACCTATAAGAAGGCTATTATGAGTATAGACTCCAGGAAGCGGCAAGAAGCCATGAATTCTAAAATAGATTCTATGAACTCCAATAAGGTATGGAACCTAGTTGAAGCACCCAAGGGTATTATACCTATCGGTTGCAAGTGGATCTTCAAAAAGAAGATTAGAATAAATGGAAAGGTAGAAACCTATAAAGCAAGGCTAGTGACTAAGGGATATCATCAAAGGCCAGGTGTTGACTATGATGAAACTTTCTCACCCGTAGCCATACTAAAATCCATCTGAATTCTATTGGCTATTGCAGCACACTATGATTATGAGATCTAACATATGGATGTGAAAACCTCATTCCTCAATGGCAACCTCGATAAGGAGGTGTATATGATATAGCTTGAGGAATTCGTGTCCAAGGACTACCCAAATAAGGTGTATACGTGGGAGCATTATCACCTTCTTGGTGTTATATGTGGATGACATCTTGATCATTGGGAATGATGTAGGAATACTATCCATAGTAAAAGCTTGGTTATCTAGACACTTCTCCTCGAAGGACTTAGGGGAATCATGCTATATCTTAGGGATTCAGATCTATAGAGATAAATCCAAGAGGATGCTTGGTTTGTCCTAGTCCAATTACATATACACCATTGTCAAAAGGTTTGGTATGGAAAATTCTAAGAGAGATCTTAAACCGATGAGATATGGGATATCGCTTTCTAGGAGTATGTCCCCAAAGACTCCAGAAGAAAGGGCAAACATGAATATGATACCCTATGCCTCAATGATAGGGTATATCATATATGTCATACTATGTACCAGGTCTAATATAGCACATACTCTAAGTGTCACGAGTAAGTATCAAGCGGATCTAGGCTTGGAGATTTGGAAAGCAGTTAAGTGTATCTTTAAGTACTTGAGAATGACTAAGGATCTTTTACTAGTATATAGAGGTAGTAACCTTATGGTTGAAAGCTACACAAACTCATGTTTCCAGTCCGATGTCGATGATAGCAAGTCTAATTTGGGGTATGTGTTCACCATGAATGGAGGAGCAATATGTTGTAAGAGTTCCAAGCAAGATACTACTGCTGACTCGACCACAGAGACGGAGTACGTTGCTGCAGTAGAGGGAACAAAGGAGGGAGGCTGGATAAAGAAGTTCATCATAGATCTAGGAGTCCTACCGGGCAGTGAGGAGCTGATTCCTTTATATTATGACAACAATGGGATGATTCCTCAAGCGAAAGAACCCAGGTCTCATCAGAAGTCTAAACACGTTATGAGGAGGTTCCACGCGATTAGAGAGATTGCGACCTGAGGAGATGTAGTAGTGGAAAGAGTTCCATATGAAGATAACATTGTAGATCTACTAACAAAATCATTGTCTCAAATTATCTTTGAGCGACATAGGGGTTTGATGGGGATCCGACACATAAGTGATTGACTTTAAGTCAAGTGGGAGATTACTAGTCATAGGTGCCCTACAAGCCAATCACATGAGTGATGACACGTGTTACATGATATGCATTCTTTTTGCTTGTTATATTTTTACATTTTATCACTTTATATTGCTTGTTGCATATATGCGTATATATATTGTGATGTCCATAGATATATGCAATGGGAATCAGACCGTGATAAAATCACGATAATGAGACTGATTCACCATTAAACACAGACCTTAAATAATCCTGATCATAAATTACTCAAGAGGGACATCGAGATAACCGGACAGAATGATGTTTTGGACACCCATCCATATGATGGAGATAGCTGGTCTCATAGCTACTCGTGTGGGGACACTAGGGCTATAGTGCATGTGCTCATTGGAGAATGATTTCACTGATTAATTCGCTAATAGAATGTTGGATGGTTGATGATGTCTTATTGTCAAATATTGATTTCGTCATCCCAATGGTGTATCTGGTCCTTAGACTTGAAACACCAAGGATGTCCTATATGAGTACTCCACTCTTTGATATCAGACTTATAGGTTTGGAAGTTTCATATCTAGCACAATTAGTCATCAAGAGTGGCAACTAACCTTACAAGGACTATTGAGTGTGGATAGATGATCATCCACTCTTGGTGTCATGAGAGGAATATCCCAGGTATTCTTGCTCAAAAAAATCCCTAGCTAGAGTCATTCGGATTGAGAGAGAAAGTTCTTTGGGAAAATCCGATTAAAGCGAAACTCGAGTAGAAACTATATAGGCCTGACAGTACCATGCCCGATATACGATCTCTAGGGTATTAGATAGATGAAGGACTATAGATACATGGTAACTAAGGACAAACAGGTCTAATGGATTGGATTCCCCTGTATCGTTTGGGAACTACGACGTAGTGGCTTAGTACGTCCGTAGCCGATGAGTTGAGTGAATTATTATGGAAATAATAATTCACTAATCCAAAATGAGTTCTGATAGGTATGATTCACGACTAGCTCGATTTTGGGCCTAGAGGGTCATGCACATATGGTAGGCATTACGATGAGTAGAGGTTCGAATATGAGATATCCGAAGCTCCTATCTTATTAAATATCCAATAAGCCACTAAATTATTAGATCCTATGGATAAGATCCAATAAGAGCCAATGAGAGATTATTGGATAGAGATCCACTAATCTAAGAG
Source organism: Musa acuminata AAA Group (assembly GCF_036884655.1). Classification (NCBI taxonomy): domain Eukaryota; kingdom Viridiplantae; phylum Streptophyta; class Magnoliopsida; order Zingiberales; family Musaceae; genus Musa; species Musa acuminata. Next base: position 13,787,165 of record NC_088348.1, read on the forward strand.
GTTTGGGTAGTTAGATGAAGATCTAATACGCAATAGGGTAGGATCCATTAAGGTTAAGTTGACCGGGGACCTCTATAAATAGGAGGGAACCAAAGGCTCATAGGCTAAAGGTTTTTGTTTGCTACCTCCTATTCTCCTCTCCCCTTCTCCTCTTCAAATAGCAGGTATAGAGTTTTGGGTAGTGATTAGAGGAACGTCGTTATGGCCCTATTGTGTGGATCGCTACTAGAGAAGAGGACGCTTGACCTCCTTCATTCTATCCTACAAATCTGTGGGAATTTAGGGATATATGATCTCCCTAGGTAAACACAATCTTTCATATATGCAGTTTTCAGTTTTACAGGTTTTGCACATCAATCTTCGCGCAACGACGAATACCTTTTTAGGAAATATGAGAATTTTATTTTCTATTCTTCTGTTGCGCATGTGATATCACTCGTAGATGTCTAATAACTTTGAATGTATAACAAGATCATCCTTTTGTATATAAATTTTGAGTATTCACATTAGCTTATAGTTTGTTATTCCATAATCTTTCCAAAATAAGTAACTTAAATTAAGTTCTTAACTTTTTTAAAATAATGCTATAGCTTTGTGTTATATCAATCTGATTCCTCAGTTATATTCAAACTACCATTTTTTTTCTTACATCTTCAATTATTTAAGAACTAATGCTATAGCTTTTCTTGTAAAATTTATGTACCAAACAGGGCAATTTGGCAACTCAGAATCTCGAATTGGCTTGTATGATTCTCAAAATTGTGGAAAGATGTGATCAAATATTTATAATATTTTGATTTAGCATAACATGAAGACCGACTCCTTTTTACACCCTTCTTCTCCTTTTCACGGGTTTAGGAGACAACCCTTACAAGCACTCACACTCCTCTTATAGAATTCTAAACTTAAAGTGGAGGAGAGAATTTCTAAAGTGATTTCTACAGTGTTTCATTCCTTTTTTGCTCTTTGTGCTTATGTGTTTTAACTAGGGATGAGAGGGGTATTTATAGGCTTCAAGTTGATTCAAACTTAGAGCCTAAAAACATCTCATCCTAGGTTCCCCGAGCACGGGCGGTACCACCGCCTGCGCTGGGCGGTACCACCGCCCAGTGTCAGTTTGGCAACACTGCCCTAGGCAGTTCCACCGCCCAGGTCTGGCGGTACCACCACCTAGGGGGCAGTGCTGGGCGGTACCACCGCCCAGATTGGCGATGTCACCGCCTGACATAGTCTTGAAGACTGTCCCACGACGGTGAAACTTATTGGGGCACTATTTGGGTTTCTTATTGGGCCCAACACAGTCCTTACATGGGTGCTAGCTGGCCCCTAATTGGGTTGGCCCAAAACCAAGCCCAATTACATGCTAACTATGATTCCTAAGACATATTCTAAGCTAAACTAAGTCTGTAAGTCTATTCTTCCGGTGAGCTTCCAGCGATCTTTCGGCGAACTTCCGATGATCTCTCAGCAATGTTGCGGCGGACTCCCAGTAAACTTCTAGACTTGCAACTATCCTATTGGCGAGTTTCGATGAGCTTCGCTGACAAGCTTCGATACTTCTCGGCTAGTTCTTCCAAAACTTCCGACGAATGTCCGGACTTCCGATGAACTCTCGAACTTCCAACGATGTCGCGTCCTTGACTCCGGGACTTCATTTTGCTTCATGCCTTGTTATCGTAGTTAATCCTGCACATGTAAACGAAACTTCGATCTAGACAATTAATACTAAGCATTTATCAAGTTGTCCGGCTTATCATTGGTCTCTTGACGCTTCGTCCGATTCTTTGGCGCATCGTCCTCTCTTGCGGCCTATTGCCCAATCGGCCAGTTGACTCCGCATCTCCGATATCCTTGGCATAGTGTCCGCTCTTCTTGGTCCAATGCCCGAATCCATGGCCCGAAGCCTTTTTGTCGATACGTCGACCAATCCACCGGCCCGACGTCTAATCTTTTGACATGTTTCTCCAGCCTAACATGATTTTTTCTGCTTTAATTGTCTCCTCCTGATCGAAGCATCCTGCATCACTCAACATGCAGATTAAATCATAAATAATTATCAATTAGTTTCGTCATCAAAATACGAGATTCAATAGTCTAAACACATTATGAGGAGGTTCCATGTGATCAAAGAGATTACGACCCGAGGAGATGTAGTAGTGGAAAGAGTTTCATCCGAAGATCCACTAACAAAGTCATTGTCTCAAATTATCTTTGAGCATTATAGGGGTCTTATAGGGATTCGACATATAGGTGATTGGCTTTAGGTCAAGTGGGAGATTGCTAGTCATAGGTGTTAGGATCAAGAGCACTAAGAGGGGGGGGGGGGTGAATTAGTGCAGCGGAAAACCTTCTACGAAAAATAAAAACTGCGTTCGTTCGTTAAAAGTGATTTTGGTAAGAAAGCTGATTTGTAAATCACTTTAACTTTTGTTTAAGCGATATGCAGCAAAGATATAAATGCAGTTTGCAGTTATGATTCTAATCAGATAGTAGGTGTTGAATCTCGTATTTTGATGATGAAACTACTTGATATATGTTTATGATTTAATCTGCGTTTTGAGTGACGCAGGATGCTTCGATTAGGATGAGACAATTAAAGCAGGAAAATCATGTTGTGCAGGAGGAACATGTCAGAAGATTGGACGTCGGGCCAGTGGATCGGTTGACGTATCGACAGAAGGCTTCGGGCCGTGGACTCGGGCATCGGGCCAAGAAGAGCGGGTATTGTGCCAAGGATATCAGAGTTGCGGAGTCAACTGGCCGATTGGGCAATAGGCTGCAGGAAAGGACGATGCGCCGAAGAATCGGACGAAGCATCGAGGGACCAATGACATGCCGGACAACTTGGTTAATTGCTTAGGATTAATTGTCTCGATCGAAGTTTTTGTTTTAAGTGTGCCGGATTAACTACGATGAACGTAAGACATGCAGTAGGAGTTACGCTGGAGTCATGACAATGATCACGTTGGGAGTTCGAGAGCTCGACGGAAGTTTGGACAGTCGTCGGAGGTTATGCGGGAACAAATCCGAGAAGTCCATAAGCTTGCCAAAGGAGCTCGTCGGAACTTGGCAAGTGGATCATCGCAGTCCAGGAGTTTGCCGGAAGTCCGCAGGAGCATCACCGAGGGTTCATCGGATGATCGACGAAAGTTCGCCGGAAGAAGCGAGTGACGCACCGAAGCAAGCTGCAGAATATGTCTTAGGAAATAATCATAGTTAGCACTTTGATTAAGTTAGAAATGGGAGGTGATCCCATTAGCTTAATCCTGGGGCAATTGGGCCCTTGAAGAACTCAAATTGGGTCGAATGGTTCAACCCATTCGGACCCAGGTTACTGTGGGAGGTGCAACCGCCCAGGCAGGGAGGTAGCACCGCCCAGGCTATGTCTCCCAGCGAGACTGGGCGGTGCAACCGCCCCAGCCAAGAGGTGCAACCGCCCAGGGCTCAGTCTCCGAGCGAGACTGGGCGGTGCAACCTCCTCTGTCAGGAGGTAGCACCGCTAGAGCTCAAGTTTCGAGCTCTGCCAGGCGGTGCAACCTCTCCAGTCAGGCGGTGCAACCACCTGAGCTCGGTCTTCGAGCTCTGGTAGAGCGGTGCAACCGCCCCTGACAGAGAGGTGCAACCGCCTGGGCTCAGTCCTCGAGCTCTGCCAGGCAGTGCAACCTCTCTAGTCAGGAGGTGCAACCGCCTGATCCCGGAATTCTGGGATTTGATCGTTTTGAGCTCCAAATTTGAACTGGGTTGGGGCCTATAAATACCCCACCCATTCAGCACTGAAAGCACAGAACACACACTAGAAATCTTGCTATCTTTCTGTGCTTCTTAGAGCTCAAAACTTCTAGTTCTCCTCTTTCTATTCTTCAAGTTTGAGTTGTAAAGAGAGGAGAGAAAACTTCTGTAAGGGTTGTCTCCTAAGACTGTCAAAAGGAGTGAATCTATAAGAGGGTGGTTGGCCTTCGCCTATTGAAGGAAGGTCTCTAGTTGACGTCGGTGACCTCGTCGGTGGAGGAAGCCAAAAGTGGAGTAGGTCAAGATTGACCGAACCACTCTAAATCTCGGTTTGCATTTCCCTTGAGCATTTTACCTTTAATGCAAACTTTTCAATAGCTTACTGCCCTCTGCGATTTTACGAACGAGTTTCAACGTTCAGACGTAAATCTGCGTTTAGACGTAAATCTGCGTTTAGACATAAATCTACTTTTTCGCATGATGATCTTATTGCAGATTGCATTTACATTTTGAGCTGTATAATAGCAGCACACTGCCTTTATACTTCTGCTTAAACTGCATCTTATCTAATCAAGTGATTTACGAATCGGCACTTAGACGTAAATATGTTTCTTCGTACGAACGTCGGATTTCAGTTTGCGCCGATATTCTGGTTTTCATCATAATTGCAAACTGCCTACATAGATTGACTGTAACCTTGCTTAATATCAACTTTCATACAGAGTTGTCTTTATCGTTCAAACGCAGCTTTCGGTTTTAATCGCAGAAAGTTTTCCGCTGCACTAATTCACCCCCCCCTCTTAGTGCTCTCGATCCTAACAGTAGGCGCAAATTGAAATATGATATTCGTATGAAAAAACTGATTTACTTCTAAATGCTGATTCGTAAATCACTTGATTAATCGAGATGCAGTTTAAGCAAGGATATAAAGGCAGTTTGCAGCTATGATAGAAATCAAAACGTAAACGCAAACAGAAATATGATGATTGTACGATGAAGCTGATTTACGTCTAAACTGCTAGTCATAGGTGCCCAGCAAGCTAATCACGTGAGTGATGGCACGTGTGACTTGATACAGAATCTTTTTGCTTATTATATTTTGGCGTATATCACTTTATAACTATTGCATATGTGCATATATATATTGTGATGTCCTTGGATTTGTGCAATGGGAATCGGATCGTGATGAGATCACGATAATGAGATCGATTCACCTTTAAACACATATCCTAAATAATTATGGTCATAGGTTACTCGAGAGGGACATCGTGATAACCGGATAGACTGGTGTGCTATATACTCGTCCATATGATGGATGCAGCTGGTCTCATAGCTGATCATGTAGGGACACTAGGGATACAGTACAGGTGCTCATTGGAGAATGAGTTCACTGATTGATCCGCTTACGGAATGCTGGATGGTTGATGATGCCTTATTGTCAGACAGCAATTCTGTAGTCCTAGTGGTGTATATGGTCCTTAGACTTGAGACACCAAGGATGTCCTGTATGAGTGCTCCACTCTTTGATACCAGACTTATAGGTTTGACTGTCCCAGATCTAGTACAGCTGGTCATTGGGAGTGGTAGTCGACCTTACGAGGGCTATTGAGTGTCGATAGAGGATCATCCACTCTCGGCATCATGAGAGGAATATCCCATGTGTTCTTGCTCAGACAAATCCCTGGCCAGGGTCATTACGAGGGCTATTGAGTGTCGATAGAGCCTTTGCTTGCCTTTCCTATTCTCCTCTTCCTCTCCACCTCAGAGCAGGCCTGGAGTCTTGAGGAGCGTCGTCGCAACCCTGCTGTGTGGATCACCACTAGAGAGGAGGACGCATCACCTCCTTCACCCTCTCCTAAGGATCTGCAAGGAAACAGGGATATACGATCTCCATAGGTAACATAATCTACTCTATGCGCAGTTTCATGTTTCGCGGATTTTTGCGTACCAATCTTCGCACGACGACGAACATCTCTTTGAGAATCGGGGATTTTGTTTTCTTGTTCTTCCGCTGCGCATGTGATGTCACCCCCATGATTTCCCAACATAAACGCCGATTCGGAAAGTGCAAAGCTTGAAACCCGATCGTATATGTGCAGAAAGCGGTAAGCTTTAGAGGAGGTTTGCAGTAAAGATAATATGCTCAAAGTAAATGCAAACCGAGATTTAGAGTGGTTCGGTCAATCTTGACCTACTCCACTTTTGGCTTCCTCCACTGACGAGGTCACCGACGTCAACTAGAGGCCTTCCTTCAATAGGCAAAGGCCAACCACCCTTTTACAGTTTCACTCCTTTTGACGGGCTTAGGAGACAACCCTTACAGAATTTTCTCTCATCTCTTTAAAGCTCGAAGAAAAGAGGGAGAAGAACTTTTGGCCTTTACAATAATTTTGAGCTCTAAAAATCACAAAACAAGATCAGGATTTCGGTGTATATTCAGTGCCCTTTCAGTGTTAAATGTGTGGGGTATTTATAAGCCCCAGCCCAGTTTGAATTTGAAGCTCAAAACTGTCAATTCCCGAAATTCTGGGATCTAGCGGTTGCACCTCCTGACTAGAGCGGTTTCACCGCCTGGCAGAGCTCGAAGACTGAGCCTCTGGGCGGTGCCACCTCCTGTCAGGGATGGTTGCACCTCCTGCCAGAGCTCGAAGACCGAGCTCAGGTGGTGCCACCTCTTGACTGAGGCGATTGCACCGCTCAGCCAGAGCTCGGAGACCGAGCCCAGGCGGTGCCACCTCCTGTCAGGGGAGGTTGCACCGACCACTCTCGCTCGGAGACTGAGCCCAAGTGGTGCCACCTCCTGGCTGGGGCGGTTGCACCGCCCAGTCTCGCTCGGAGACTTAGCCCAGGCGGTGCCACCTCCTGGCTTGGGAGGTTCAACCGCCTGGCAGAAATAAGGGTCCGAATGGGTTGATCCATTCGGCCCAATTTGGGTTTTTCAGGGGCCCAATTGCCCCAAGATTAAGTTAATGAGATCACCGCCCATTGTTGAATCTCGGATTTTGATGATGAAACTAATTGATTGTGTTTAAATGTTTGACTACATTTTGAGTGATACAGGTCTACTCGATCAGGATTAGACAATTAACGCAGGAGGAATTGACGTTGCGTCGGAGGAGATCACGTCAGGATATTGGATGGCAGAAGGCTTCGGGCGTCGGGCATCGGGCCAAGGAGAGCGAAATTGCGCCAAGGATATCGGGGTTGCGGAGGTCAACCGCCGATTGGGCAACAAGCTGCAAGAGAGGACGATGCACCGAAGAATCGGATGAAGCGCCAACCAATGACGTGCCGGGCAACAGAATGTCAATTTGCGTTATAATAATTGTCTAGATCGGAGTAGAGTGTTTGCTTGTGTGTGCAGGATTAACTACGATAACCAAAAAACACAAAGCGAGAATACCGGAGTCAAGTTCGATGGACGTTTAAGAGTCCGAAGAATCGTCGGAGATGCTGCCAGAACCAACCGAGAAGAAATCGGGAACCTGTCGGAATTTTCGGAAGTTTGCCGAAGAGATCGTCGGAGGTTCACGGAGATCACCGAGAAGGCTCGGCTACTCATTAAAGTCATCACAAGTTCGGGAGCTTGCTAGAAGCCCGTCAGCAGAAAGTTCGTCGGAAAGCTCGCCAGAACAAGACTCGACGTTCGCGGTTGAAAATTTGCTTAGGATGTGTTTTGGTTATGTAGTCCACTTGTAATTAGGATTAGGATTAAGAGATAATCCTATATCCTGGTTAGGGGCCAACTGGGCCCAAAGTCAGAGTTGGTTTAGGCTAAAAATTAAGCTAAACCAGCGAACTAGAGAGCCAAGATTGAAGCCCAACTAGTGGCTGAAAACACTGTAGTCGGGCTGAAAACACTGTAGGCGGTGGCACCGCCTAGCTGGGCGGTGGCACCGCCCACCACCCGAGAGCTGGGCGGTGACACCTCCTGGCTGGGCGGTGGCACCGCCCAGCACCCGAGCCCTGGGCGGTGGCACCGCTTGGCTGGGCGGTGGCACCTCCAACAGCGGGAACCCAAAGAGAATTCAAATTTTGAAGCCCAAATTTGAATCCTCTTGAGGCCTATAAATACCCCTCAAATCTCAGCTGAGAGAACAACTTTTTGAGCAGCAAGTGTTTGAGAGAAAAGCCTTAGAAAAGTGTTAGCTTGTCTTGTTTTCAATTTGCTAGTGTTCACCTCCTTCTTTCTTGTTGAAAATCTGTAAGAGAGTGAACCGCTTGTAAAAGTTGTAAGAGGGGTATTCACCCTTCACTTTCAAGAGACTTGCTAGTGGAAGGTGGGAGCCTCATCGAAGAGGGGCCTCGCAAGTGGAGTAGGTCATTTGACTGAACCACTCTAAAAATCGGCGTAATCTCTGGTTTGCTTTTTATTATTGTCATTTACATTACTGCAAATCTTCTTACTGCTTTAGTTCCTTATTACTCTTGCTGCGCAACTTTAAGAACACGTCTTCAAGTTAAATTTCTCAAGTTTTGTTCTTAACATACGAAAGATTTTTTTTTAAAACCGAAGTTTTAATCCGCTGCACTAATTCACCCCCCCTCTTAGTGCCGCTCCGATCCTAACACCCATTTCCAACTTAATCATTGTGCTAACTACGATATTTCCTAAGACATTTACTGCAACTTGCTCCGGTGCGTCAATCGCTTCTTCCGGCGAGCTTCCGGCAAACTTCCATCGATCATCTGATGAACCCTCGGTGATGCTCCTGCGGACTTCCGACAAACTCCTCGACTTGCTAAGATCCACTTGGCGAGTTCCGACGAGCTTCTTTGGCAAGCTCATGGACTTCTCGGATTTGTTCCTGCAGAACCTCCGATGACTGTCCGAACTTCCGTCGAACTCTCGAACTCCCAACGTGATCATTGTCTTGACTCCGGTGCAACTCCTACTGCATATCTTACTTTCATCGTAGTTAATCCTGCACACTTATCTTAACATATAGATTAGATAACAAATGACAATTGACTTCATCATCAAAATCCGAGATTCAACAATCTCCCCCTTTTTGATGATGACAATCAATTGATAATGACGTTAACCTTATCAATACTCCCATCATGATTCCCATCATGATGTATCTTTCTGAAGATGATGTCAAGGCTTGACATAATTTTCAAATTTTACATAACAGGTTTGAATGATGGTAATAGTAGCAATTCATTATATTGTAATATATCAACATGTAAAACTACGAAGTAAGATTTTGATATCATTATATGATACAAACAAGGCATAATGTAAATTATAGCAATCATAGCATCAATTCATATATCTCTTGGTGATGCAAGCATGGCATTAATACTCATATATTTCTCCCCCTTTGTCATCAACAAAAAGCATGGTAATTGTGATAGCAGGAGAACAATAAGCGAATTTTGAGCATAAGTGTGATAGTTGTTCATGCCTTTACATGTTATTTTCCAAGCATATAAAGGAAAGCATGATACATAGATTGCTTTGAATACTTCTTCCTTTTTATTTGTTATAATCTTTTTGCATGAAGGAGGAAGGCTATTTATGAAGTTAAAATTGATGAGAGATTAAATCATGCTTCATTGTTACAAGGATTAAGATATGGATGTGAAACAAATCTTTGCAAGTAAAAACACTGTCATCCATATTTTAAGATGAAATTTATAAGCAGGAATCATTTCATCAAATTAATTTTAGAAAAATATTTTTCATAAGTGTATGAGAGAATCCGATTGTTAGGATACCAATTGTTAAGCGAATCCGAAAATGAAATTAACACTTTCATGCATTCGGACAAGATTATGCTATTGATTTTCAAATACAATCATGAAGACAAAACATGCTTATTGTTATGGAAATTTTTGTATTCAACACATAATTTCCAACATGTTATTTTGGCATGTAATGGCAATCAAGTGATTTGATCATTCAATAAAATCCGAAAAATAATTTTAACTAGTTTATGTGTTCGGACACATCAACATTCCTAATTCTCTTCTTATGAAATCAAATTGTTCTTCACTTAGAGGTTTTATAAAAATATCAGCTAGTTGATGTTTAGTATCAATGAATTCTATGATTACATCATGATTAGTAACATGATCTCGTATAAAGTGATGTCTAATATCAATATGTTTTGTTCTTGAGTGTTGTATAGGATTTTTCGTTAAGCATATTGCACTTGTGTTATCACATTTAATGGGAATGTTTTAAGATAAATTTTATAATCTTCTAAGGTGTTTTTCATCCATACAACTTGTGCACAGCATGCACTTGCTGCAATATATTCAGCTTCAGTTGTTGATAGTGCAACCGAGTTTTGTTTCTTAGATAACCAGGAAACAAGGGCATGTCTTAAAAATTGACATGTTCTTGATGTGCTTTTTCTATCTAGTCTATAGCCAGCAAAGTCTGCATCAGCATAAGCAATTAACTCAAGATTCTCTGATTTTGGGTACCATAATCCTAGATTTGTGGTACCATTAAGATATCTAAGTATTCTTTTAACTGCTTTGAGATGAGATATCTTAGGGTTTGATTGAAATCTAGCACAAAGTCCTACACTGAACATGATATCTGGTCTAATTGCAGTGAGGTAAAGTAAACTTCCTATCATACCCCTATAAGTTTTTTGATCGAAGCTTTCTCCACTTTCATCAATTTCTAACTTAGTGGAGGTGCTCATAAGAGTGTTAATAGCTTTTGAGTTATTCATATTAAACTTTTTTAGCAAATTCATAGCATATTTAGTTTGACTAATAAAGATGTCATTGCTTAGTTGTTTGATTTGTAAGCCTAAGAAGAATGTTAATTCTCCCATTAAACTCATTTCGAATTCAAGACTCATAGTTTTAGCAAAAGATTCACAAAGAGATTCATTCGTAGAATCAAAGATAATATCATCAACATAAATCTAAACAATGAGAAAATTATTTTCAAAATTCTTGATGAATAATGTAGTATCAACCTTGCCTTTTGTGAAATTATTTTCAATAAGAAAAGAACTAAGTCTCTCATACCAAGCCCTCGGAGCTTGTTTTAAACCATAGAGGGCTTTAGTTAATCTAAACACATGATTAGGGAGGCTATTATTTTCAAATCCAGGAGGTTGTTCAACATAGACTTCTTCGGAAATAAAGCCATTAAGAAAATCACTTTTAACATCCATTTGAAACAACTTAAAATTATTGCTACTAGCGTAGGCAAGGAGCATCCTTATGGCTTCTAATCGAGCCACAGGAGCGAAGGTTTCTTCGTAATCGATACCTTCTTCTTGGTTGAAATCTTTGGTCACTAATCTAGCCTTGTTTCTAACCATGATACCATATTCATCTTGCTTGTTTCTAAAAACCCATTTAGTACCAATAACTAAATGGTCATTTGGCCTAGGAACAAGCTTCCACACCTCATTTCTCTCAAATTGATTTAATTCATCTTGTATTGCGATAATCCAGGAATCATCTTTCATGGCTTCGTCAACACATTTGGGTTCAATTTGGGAGAGAAAAGCGGCGTTGGCATAAAAATTTTTAAGAGAAGATCGTGTTTGAACCCTCTTTGATATGTCTCCTAAGATTAGCTCCTTAGGATGAGCATCTACATACTTCCAATCCTTGGGTAAGGATGTTTCGGAAGTGGATGCATCCAAGTTGCTAGTTGGAGACGGGGTTTCATTTAAATTCTAGGAATCAAAATTAACATCATCATCAAAATCGTTTTTCTTGATTTCAGAAATTTCATTGAAAACAACATTAATGGATTCTTCAATAATTAAAGTTCTTTTATTGAAGATACGAAAGGCTTTAGAAACTGAAGAATAACCAAGAAAGATTCCTTCATCGGATTTAGCATCAAATTTTCCTAAGTTATCATTTTCATTCAAGATAAAACACTTACACCCAAAGACTTTAAAATATGAAACATTAGGTTTTTTGTTGTTCCATAACTCATAGGGAGTTTTGGTGAGTAAGGGTCTTACTATAACTCTATTCAAAATATAGCATGCAGTGTTTACGGCTTCGGCCCAAAAATATTTGGGTAGGCTATGTTCATTCAACATGGTGCTTGCCATTTCTTGTAAATTTTGATTTTTTCTTTCTACTACTCCATTTTGTTGAGGATTTCTTGGAGAAGAGAAATTATGGTTGTATCAATTGAGTTCACAAAATTCTTGGAAATCATGGTTTTGAAATTCACCACTGTGATCACTTCTAATTGACGAAATCATAGAACCTTTCTCATTTTGAACAAGTTTACAAAACTTGGTAAAATATCTAAAGCATTCATTTTTCTGTTTTAAGAAGTAAGTCCATGTGTATCTGCTATAGTCATCCACAATGACGAAGGCGTATTTGCTACCTCCTAGGCTTGATGTAGAGATTGGTCCGAACAAGTCCATATAGATCAATTGTAAGGGCCTAGAGGTGCTTATTTGATTCTTAGATTTGAAACTACCCTTAATTTGTTTACCTAATTGGCAAGCATCACATACATTATCTTTGATGAACTTGATCTGAGGAATTCCTCTTACAAGTTCTTTAGATGATATTTGAGTGATTAGTTTCATGCTAGCATGACCTAATCTTCTATGCCATAGCCAAGCATCCTCATTCAAAATCGAAAAACACATTTCATTACACAAATCATTGATGTCAATAGTGTATATGTTATTTTGTTTTAATACAATCATAGACGTGTTTTTGTGTGGTTTTTCAATAATGCAAGAATTAGATTCAAATCTGACGATAAATCCTTTATCACATAATTGACTAATGCTCAAGAGGTTATGTTTTAAACCATCAACTAACAAAACATCTTCAATAAAGAAGTTGGATTTGTTACCTATGGTTCCTTTGCCTATGATTTTACCCTTGTTGTTGTCTCCGAAGGTGACATAGCCTTCGTCTATGCTAGTGAGCTTAGAGAATTGAGATGGATCTCCGGTCATATGCCTTGAGCATCCACCATCAAGGTACCATCTCTTGCTCTTAGCTTGTGATGGTATAGGTTTCTACAAGAAAGGATAATCTTTAGGTACCCATTTGCTTTTGGGTGCCTCAAAAATAGATCTACATTGTTTATCATGTTGCATAAAATTTATCATGGTTCCTTTAGGAACCCAAATTAA